>NC_090735.1:121285536-121308036 GCF_036898095.1 Palaemon carinicauda | reverse complement strand
ATGAGTGCTTTAAAGCAAACAGTTCGTCCTGTACTTAGAAAGCAATCTTCTAAATTGCAGGGAAAAGTTATCTTTACAGGTATATTCATGTTAATTTTCACTTATCAAAATATTAACTGAAGTGAAATGAATTCAACTGTTTCCAACATTCTGAAGTCAGAGATCATAAACGTTTTTTTCTAAAATTAAACAGATATTTTCTTAGTATATATATCAATTGCCACGACATCAAAAAGTGTGCTATGAAAAAGTTAAATGCTTATAATACTATCATAATGTGCTCATTACCGAATATCATTATCGCAAATACCTCTCTAACAGCAAGTAATATTTGTAATTTATTCTTTCTCAATTCCAGGATAGTAGTTAATCCTATGACAGCTATGTGCAAAAGCTTTTCACATAATCATAAATATTTCAGAGATACTTTGATGAAAATAAAGTCATTAAAAATAATCTTATTCCTCTTTGCCTTAATACCTTAATTGGTTTCAATTTATATCAGTGCATTGGTGCAATGGACCCTAGCTTGGGGTCTATGGTTCTACCTCTATGCTCCACTAGCCTTGTATCCGAGGGCTCTTTTCAAGATGGCCACCGTTCCCTTGATGACAGCAATCTGAACGTCATTTATGCTTGGGCAACTTGGTATTGCCTAAAGGTAGTGTCTCAGGTTTTTCTTCAGAAGTCCTGTTGGCCCACCACCACAGGTATTATTCCCATTCCTTTCAGTTCCCATGCATTTTTCATCTCATTCTTGAGTTCTTGGCATTTTGTTATTTTTTGCCTCTTAGCTCTATTGAGGCCAAAATCACTGGGTACTGTCACATGTATAACCTTTACTGTTTTTTCTTCCTTATTCCACATCGCAATATTAGGTTTTATAGCACCTCCTATTTATCTTCCTGTTGTAATTATCTTATAAAAAATGGTAATGATTCTGTCGGAGGTAGGTGGAGTTGGTTCATGCTCCCATAGCTTATCTTTTACTTGAAATTTGTATTCTTTATATATTTTCCAATGTATATATTTACAGATTTTATTGTGGCGAGCTGTGTAGTGACCAGCTACAAGTAGAGTCTGGCAGGTTGAATTCAAATGACTAACTTTCTAAACTGTTGTATGACAAGCCTACATTAGTCGTTTCCTGATATGCCCGCAATTTTCTTGAAGCAGTTTGTTAGGAAGCCTTGGTCTTGTGCTCCTATTAACCTCCTTTCTCCATCCAAACCTAAATTTCCATGCCTTGTCCATCCGAGTGACTCTTCTTTGCCTATGTAACTTTTTTCCAGTTCTTCTTGGAATCTTCTTGCTCTTCGGTGATGCTTTCACCTTTCCATTCTAAGTTTCTCCTCTCTCTAACTGAATTTCTGCCTGGTCTTCCTGGCTATCGTTGTTGCTGGTTTCTGCTCAGTGCACTTAGTTTCTGTTAGCAAGTCTTCTGTGAAGTTTTTAGCCTGCTTCGTTATTGATGTTAGTTGGCTCAGGGCTTCATTGTGATGTTGGGCAATCTTTATGTTTTCATCCTCAGAGCTTTTAAGTACTGCCCTATACTTACTATTGCTGCTCTGTAGCTTTGATTAATCTCAGTTAAGCCTGGTCCATCTTCTCTGCGTGGGAGGTATATTCTATCCATACACAGGTGTCTTTAATGCGACTTTATGCAGGATGAGAATTTTCCTGGTCTTGATATCCATCCTATTTATTTCACTTTGTGGCCAGTCGACAATACCAAAACTATGTCACCACTTGATCACCAGCTGATTTATGGCAGTGATCTTATTATTTGATGTTAATTCTGCTACATATCTTTTTTAGATGGCTAATGTTCTTTTTCATTATCTTTTCTCTCATTTTCTTGTATACTATAAAAGTATTTTCTTCTATTTCCAGGTACTTATATGCTCTCTTTCGACAGACCTCCTAAAAACTTGTTTTCCTTTACTTCCATTCCTTCTATGATAATTTCTTCCCTTTCTTGAAGGTAATCTTAGCATATTAATCTACTCCAAAGTGCATGCAGATGTCACTTGAAAATCTGTGGACTGTCCTAACTAGTTCTTCCAAGTTTTCTCCCTTGTCTGCATATAGTTTGAGGTCATCCATGAAAAGCAGGCGTTCCACTCTTTTGCTGTCTTTTCTTCTGCTTTTGCATAGGTCATAGCCGGTGTTAAGGTCATTCAAGATTTTACTAAGTGGATCTATGGTCAAGCAGAAGAGAAGTGGGGAGAGGCTTTCACCCTGGAATATTCCTTTTTATATTTTTATGTCTGTAATTACTATTTGGCCCTCGGAGTGATAAAGATAGATGGTGGTCTTCTACTTAACCGTCTGGGCTGCCAGGAATGATCTTATTTTCTAAGTGATGCTATATAATTCCAGACATGTAAGTATCCAGGTATGTGGCAAGCTGGAAAATGCCTTCTTATAACCTATCCACGCCTTTTTTTACAGCCTTCTAATGTTTTCTTAATTAGCAAATAATCCTTGGTTCCAAGTTTGTTTCTTATACACCCCTTTGTTCTTTTTCCATATATTTGCCTTGATCTAGGTGTTCATAGATTTCATTAGCTATAACTCTAGTAGGCCATTTGTAGGTTGTTGGTAGACAGCAGATATTTGTTGGGAGTTCGGTCTCAGAGCTCTTAGGGAGGAGAGTGGTGTTCCACGTGAGCCACTCTGGTGATTCTTCTTCTCCTCCTATCAATCTTGTGAAGACTTGTTCATAGTTATGGTGTAGCGGTGTGATCTTTTTTATCCAGAAATTCGGAATCTCATCTACTCCTGCTGTCTTAAAATTACTCTATTCTTTTATTTTTCACGCTAAATTTTCTATGATGAACCTTATCAGAGGCATCTGTTTTTTCTGGCTGTTCTGCCTAATGGCGTCAATCCATGAATTCAATGGTGTTGTCTCGGGTCTTCAAACAGTGGCTTCCAAAACTTCTCCAGACCTTCCATGCTTGACCTTACTTTGTATATACCAGGCAGCACCATAATTGATATGGTTAATGTCCGCCAGACTTAATCCTGCCGGGGTCATTCTAGCATGCCCTGTGTTAACATTTTTTTTTTTCACCCAGGCTTTAATTCTTATTTTTTTTTTTTTTCCAAGTTTGATCAGCTTGGGTCGGTCCTCCATTGGTGTTGGTTTGGTCTCTTCAATTTTATTAGCTAGTTCCTCTTTTAATTGTTCTGGATCAAGCTTTGTTTAGATTATTACTTAGTCACATAGGTGGAGTGTGGTTTCCATTTCTTCTTGCAGGGGTGCTTCGTTCTTCTGTGCACGTCCTAGAGTTTGAAGAGGGGGAGCTAGGTGGTTCTAGTGATGCCGTCCTCACTTGTCTTTCATGATGTCTCCTATCTTGTTTGCCTTCACTGATGATATATATATATATATATATATATATATATATATATATATAAATACATACTGTATATATATGAGTGTGTGTGTATTATATATATATATATATATATATATATATATATATATATATATATATATATATATATATATGGATGAAAATTAAAATATCGTGTTCAAATAGAAACAGGTGTCTACCTCATCCTGGGATCGAACACTAGCCACTTCAAATGAAAGGCAAGGTCACTAACAATCATACCGCCCAATGCTTTAAAAGAAGTCGGAACCTAAGTGCTAACTGTACTTCAGGATTTACCTAGTGAGACATCAGTCTCATACCAGTATCATACTGGGATCGAACCCTAGCATGATTGGTAGCGACCTTGCCTTTCATTTGAAGGGGCTATTGTTCGATCCCAGTAAGAGGTAGAAATTTATTTCTATTTGAGCTCGATATTGAGTTGGTTTTCATCCATATTGACTTATTAGGGGTAATTCGAATTAAAAGCTATTAATTGTGTCAATAGGTGAGTCGGGAAGTCGGGGAAAACTCGCTGGTATGAGACTGATGTCTCACTAGGTAAATCCTAGAATGCAGTTAGCACTTACATTCCTGCTTGTTTTAAGCCTCTGGTGGCAAGATTGGTAGCGACATTGCCTTTCTTTGGAAGTGACTAGGGTTCAATCCAAGTACGAGGTAGAAATTTATATATATATATATATATATATATATATATATATATATATATATATGTGTGTGTGTGTGTGTGTGTGTGTTTGTGTGTTCAATGTTAAATGCAATCTTAGTAAAAAGAATAAAAACCTTAAGTAAAGTGATGTCAAAGATTAAGTATCATATAAGAATACAGAAAAGAAAAAAACGATAAAAATCACGAGGAAAAAAAAAACAGTCAAAAGAGTATCCAGAAAATTCTCCTCATTCCAATCTCACGTCTGCCCCACACCAAGAGAAGGTTGTCCTGAAGAGACCATAAGAACAAACAAGTCAAGAGAGCCTTCTGAAAGCCCCTCGGGAACTTGCTGGGTATCCTTAGGCTCGAGGACCTCGCCGGAGACCGCGTACAAAAGGGCTAAAGAACTGAACAGAGTTGCAACTCACCCAGGGTTCATGAGACACTCTCTGGACTGGACAGAGGTTCCGCCACCACATGACCTGGAACAAGCCGTCCAGGGGGACCACTCCCCCCAGGTCCCACCGTTCCCACTGAGCTGGCGGAGTCGCTCCACGACTAAGCGGTGAACCTGAAGAGAGAAAGAAAAGAATTACTCACGGGATAAAAAGATGATGGACGATTAACCTAAGCATAAGGGATTTTAAGGCAATCACAAATTTGAGGAACGATTATGAGTGCAAAGTATTGTCAATTACTGTCAGTTTATTTCACCCAATTCGAAATCAATAGCCACCAAGTAAATACAGCTCACAAATTGCGAAATAAATAACCGCCTATGAATATATAATGTGACCAAAACAAAAAAGGCAGTAAATGATATAGATCAAAACGTGACACACAAAAGACTACTGAAAGGTAAAGAAAATATTTTAGGGACGTCACGAGGGTAAGACAAAAGGATGAGAGAGAGAGAGAGAGAGAGAGAGAGAGAGAGAGAGAGAGAGAGAGAGAGAGAGAGAGAGAACACAATGACAGAGCAGAATTTCTTCAAGAAAAAGAGAATACAGACAGGGAAAAGGACTTCTAAAGAGGAGAGAGTACAGAGAAGAGAAGTAGTTAATATGTTGGAGAGAGAAAGGGGGGAAGGCTACAAAACAGATGGTGTACAGGACTGACTCACAGTCATCATTAAGGGCTGTGAACGTTTTTAGGATACATAAATAGGGGTTAAGATACAGCTATTTAGCTCCTACTTGGCCCGGTTTTATGACACATTCCCAGAGGAATGACATGAATTTCAGATAGTTTTATTTCTTTACATCCGAGAGAGAGAGAGAGAGAGAGAGAGAGAGAGAGAGAGAGAGAGAGAGAGAGGGGGGGGTTAACCTTAAAACTAACGCTCGTTTTTAGTGACTGAAATGAAAGATTTTAAGAAATTCAACAGATTTGAAATTTAATCAGGAGTTCAATGATAGTGTTATTTTATAATGGTTTTATATTGTATTGGAAATCATATACAAATGATAAACAGTCAACAGAAATGGTTCCATTGGTAAAAGCAATTGCTATAATAAGACCCTAAAGATTGACATCTAGCAGGGAAATCCAGTCGTTATATGTATTAAAGTATTCATTCTAGGAATCTATATATGGGGGCTTTAATTATACTATGGGGATTAATGAATAATAGAGGATTACTAATTAGAAGTATGCCGATTAATAAGGATACAGTTTCAGTTGACAAAACCTACCATTAAATTAATTATCTGTTTACTTTTTCTTGAAACTAGTTTTGAGGGTCACTTCAGTGTTTAGAAAAAAAAATATTCCGTTGCTCAAAATTCTCAGAAAAGTAATGTGAATCACCAGTTGGATGAAAATTGTTTGTATGCATATATATATAAGCGATTAAAAAATATACAATAAAACGTAAGGATCAATGAAAGACATTGAAGCTAAGTGCAATGATATAAGAGAAGCAAAATGAAAACAACTATTTTTTAGCATGCTTAGTTTGGCTGCAGTATCACCAAATTTATGGAAACTGATGCATTATCTAAACTATGATGATTTAAGCAATTAAGTTCTGCATTACTCTGAAATAAATATCATAAAAATGGTAGTTAAAATATGTAACCTTCATTAACACTGATTCGACAATAAATGCAGACCATTCATAGAAAAAAAATGTAGACAATTCATAAAAAGAAAAAAAATCATGCATCCACAGACCATCTTTTTACACATCTACTCTAAAATTATCTGAAATCATCAACAGAGTCATGGATGTCTTTGGAAATTTAGTTATCTAAACACGACCTTTGATGGAAAATCTTGAACAAATAAAGTCTCACTCTGCTTCAATGAAAGGATTGGCTGTTTATTTTGAAGGCCAAAACAAAATAATTTCACATCAAACATTCCTGTTACCATCCAATAAATAATAAATATAAACGAACAAATATTAAAATAGAAAAAAAGAAAAAGAAATAACAGACGATTCTTATAAAATCATAAAAAGTTATCACGGAGCGCCATAACTGCTTGTGTATCAAAGAGGGGAATACGTCATAAATTTTTTCATCACCGCTGAGATAATGGATGCACTGGTGTGGAGATGGTGATGCTGAGGCCACCACGCGCAGCATCATCCAAGATGAGACAAGAGTTTTACAAATGAAACCTAACACCGTCACGCCACAAACACATTTCATTGGGAGCATTAGGACCTAAAATTAGATGGTACATTTAGAAACAGTTGTTTAAAATTATACTTTCATACCTCAAGCATCTACATATGAATGATTATGTTACAAGAGCATCATCCGAGAAGAGGTGCGAAACTTTGTCTTCATGAATTGATATGTAACAGTATACAAGATTCAGCAAACCCCCCCCCCCTTAAAAAAAAAAAAAAAAAAAAAAAAAAAAAAAAAAAAAAAAAAAAAAAAAAAAAAAAAACATGATGGACAATTAGGTTAGCAGCTAAACCATTTGATATAACAACTCATTATTTGATCTTTTACCGATATCAGCATTTTCAAAAGCTCATAATAATTACCACCATTTGGAAAACAAATAATCGAGAAACTTAAATTGCAGACCCCTCCATTAATTAGCGGGAGTTATGGGTATCTTAATGAACAGCCATCCGAATTTGGGCGAGAGTTTCTTCGCCTACTTCCAACGGGACAGCTTCCAGTCTTCCTGATTGACAGATTGACGAATACAGCGACTCGGTAGACATCAAAATCCCTTAAGAGGAAGAGGAGAGATAAGTAGTTCCTAGAACTCCTGGAACTCGGAAAAGGAAAATGGACTCCACTTCGGTCGAAGCAATTAATCACAAATGGGTAACAAGATACTGAATCCTATTATGACTTCCGAGCATCATTTTCCACATTTATGAAGGTCATCAATCATCTTCATTTTAGACAGGGTGAGTTCTTTGACTTTTTCCTACCTTCGCCTGGCTCTATTTTTTTTCTCTCTTTTAAATTTCTTTTCCAAGGTTGAACTTCAGTTGAATAATGCAAATAAGGATCTCATTATAGGTGTATACATGCTTTTTAGGAGTAAGAAATTTAAAGTAATACTTAAATATACGCCTTCTGTGTATTTTCTGTTAATTTTAGTTTGAAATAGTGACAAATTGACTACAGGGTTTAGCAAAAAAAAAAAAAAAAAAAAAAAAATTCCTACCTTCCCCTGGCTCAATATTTTTTTTTCTCTTTTTTTTTCTTTTCCAAGGTTGAACTTCAGTTGAATAATGCAAATGAGGATCTCATTATAGGTGTATACATGCTTTTTAAGAGTAAGAAATTTAAAGTAATACCTAAATATATGCCTTCTGTGTATTTTCTGTTAGTTTTAGTTTGAAATAGTGACAAATTGACTACAGGGTTTAGCAAAATAAAAACAAAACGGATTGACTACAGCTTTTCACAAAATAAAAACTAAACAGATTGACTACAGTCTTTCGCAAAATAAAAACAAAAACTGTTCGCTAGTTTATTGTAAACAATTCGCCTACAATAATGATGCTTGGTGGTATGCTATCAAGGGCCACCGGATTAGAGAATAGTAAAATGCCTAAATTTGCTTGAATTCAGTATTATTTTCTAGGCTGAAGACTTACTTTAGTTTTCAAGTATTAAGTTAATAAAGTTTTCACGAGCATCCTAGTTTTCAATATATGAAAATAATCAAATCACATTAAAGGCTAGATATGATAGGATTTCCAAAAGGAATAAGGCGTATATATTAAAAGTCCATAAATATTTTCTAACAACAAAATCCATTGGTATTAATTTTAAGATAAGGAAAACTAGTGTGATTTAAGAATCAGACAAAAACAATGGAAAAACAGTTTGACATTAATAACAGTGAAAAGTGTCTAGATAAAACTTCATGCCCCATTTCTGACCGTTTCTATTTTGATACAAAAAAAAAGAAAAAAAAAACATTCAACCTGAACCATTCTATCTCCTCTTCATTAACTTACACAATGTTTTCTTTTTTAATACCTGATCTCCTAAAAAATTCTCTAACCGAGATGAAAAAAAAAAAAATTCGCTGCGAGCACTAGCGTTAATGTTATTTAAAAAAAGTATGAATAACAAATGATAAAAACGACCCATTTAAATTCTAATTCATTTTCGAGAAGATAAACAATTTTATACATAACAGCCTCTCGAGCAACAAGTTATTTTTCTCTGTCTCCTACTCAAACACACCCTCTCATTCTTTTGTATCAACACCTCGCTCAAATGGCTTCCATTATCTTTATGAACTAGAGCACAGGAGAGAGAGAGAGAGAGAGAGAGAGAGAGAGAGAGAGAGAGAGAGAGAGAGACTAGACTTTACTTTGTTGTACAAAGTATAAATAGAACGGCACATCAATAGTCTTCTTAATCTCCCCAAGGTCAAAAATAAGTTTCAAGTAATTACTCTAATGGATGTGATCTTTACTTCCTTTTGTGTGTGTGTGTGTGTGTGTGTGTGCGCGCGCGCTTGCTTAGGCTTAGTCCATTCATCACTTTAATCAACATAGGAAGAACTCATATAGATTTTTTTTTTTTTTTTTTTACTGTTGAGTTGACAATGGCTCCAAATCTCAATTGTTATATCATTACTTTCCTTCGTCCTCTTTCTAATTTTACTTCGTATTCTATGTTTGTTTTTATTTTAAGATTTCTTTCACATCTCTCTTTCATGGCCGCCATTATTAATGGTACAGAATTCCTCTCCTGTCGTTGACTGATTAATTCCATAAATAAAGAAGTCATCGGTTTGCTCAAGTTATCGACGCTTACTATACAATATTTCTCAGTTTATTTTTTATAACAAGGAAAACAGACATGTATTCGTTTAATGGTTGAGCTATTCTGTGCAGGCATTTCGTCACGATTTCATTATACCTAATCCCATCCAATAACACGGATCCCTCACCAGACAAAACCAATTCCCCTTAAATCCCTTAACTTCTTTTCCTTCCCCTCACTCCCTCATCAATTTCAGGGGATTTATTTCCGAGTCTGAATGAGAAAAATGGCCAATAGGCCTAGACTGTGATAAAGTGGAGGGAACTTGTACCAATGACTGACCACGCTATTGACAGCCTCTGGATGTCGCTGTATCCTTTCACAAAGAAAAAAAAAAGAAAAAAATAACACGAGTGGAAAGAGAATAAGTCTCTCTAGACTTTATCCATTAGACATATATATTTATTTATTTCCTAAGATGAAAAGAGATAGGAGTCTAGATATTGATATAGATTTTCTAATAGTTAAAGGGAAATCGAAGGATCTCTTACAAGAATTGTGAAATGTTAATTGTCCACTTAAAGGTTACCGGTGTATTTGGAGCTACATCGGAAAGTCTGATGGGGAAAGTGAGACCCTGAAGACACAAGCAGATAGGAGAAATTGAATAAAATCATATACAGTAGCCAGGCAGAGAGAGAGAAGCTCTACTACACTACAATACTAAAACCAAAGGGCAACAATAGCCATGTAGAAACTCCCAAAAACTAATAGCATCCATAATGTTTAAAACGGTTCAAGAAGACTAAAATTACTGCCAGATCTTTGCTCAGAAAGCAGCTGTAACGTTTAGAATGATTTCAGAAGACTAGAATAACTCCCAGATGTTTGCTCAGAAAGCATCGAAAACGTTTAATACATTTCCACCTAATAGACACGAAGGCGAAAGAAACAAGGCGTGGAAATAAATTCGAGACAAGCACCAGGAATGGGGAAGGAAGGACAGACCCAGTCAAGGGCGCATCACATCAACGGATGTTCGTGATATCGACGTGCCTTAAGGTCCCCAGTCGCCTCTTGGGGTTCTCTCACCCACCTCACGTCTTGCAATAAAGCAATGCAGCCTCTTCTCCGGCGGGAGTCTGGTTTGGGACTTGGTGGAACTCGGTTTGTGAGAGTAATTTCACGACATGACTGCAGGGGATACGTATTTTCTTCGGCATAAATCTAATAAGGAGGAGTGATGGTTTCTGGGTCCAATACTCTCTTGGGGGAACCAAGATAACATATTAATATCATTACTTTTAATTACGTATGTAAATCAGTTGTCAAATAAATATATACACGAGTAATGATAACAAAAATAATAAGAATAATAATAATAATAATAATAATAATAATAATACGCATCAATTGATATTGCTATTCGCATGCTTTACTTGACATCCTACAGTTACGATACAAAAGAATAATTATAGCCTTACCCAAATTTTTAGAAATGACAAGTAGACTACTGGAATAACATTATAAGATAAAAAAAAAAATCACAGTTCCCAGCACTGGTTAAGATAAGATTTACTTAAAAATTTTTATTTTACTATTTTACATAACTATTTTCAAAATTACATAAAACCTCCTCCTCCCCCCCCCCCTCCTCCTCCTCCTCCTCCTCGCCCTCGCCCTCCCCCTCCTCCTCCTCCTCCTCCTCCTCCTACTACTACTACTACTACTACTACTACTACTACTACGACCATCAAACAATAACTATTACTGTAAGTTTTACCTAATACTAGTTATTTCTTTCTGTTGAAACTGGTAAAGTAGAAACAAATATTTCTTTTTGCCACTTATTGCATGATTTGCCATATATATCTTACCACCAGTATTTCATTAGATATTTTCTAAAGACATCACATACGCTTGGTAGTATCTAGTCTTGATTCTACTAATATATATTTTTTTTTTATTTAACAACAGAAAATCAATATCTGTCTATAAAGAATACAAAAGAAAATGTATACGGGGAATAGGCTATTCTTTTACAAACATTTAACTCTTATATATTTTTTATTCTTTTACACATACATATACACATACATACACACATTATATATATATATATATATATATATATATATATATATATGTATATAAATATATATATATATATATATATATATATATATATATATACAGTATATATATATATATACAGTATATATATATATATATATATATATATATATATATATATATATATATAATCAAACAAGTAAGAAAAAGGGATGGAACTGGGCAGAACATATGGAAATGACAGATGATAAATGGACAAAAAGAATGTCTTATTGTCCATCTATATTATCTGTCATTATCACTATATGCCCTGTCCATATATCATCATCATCACCATCTTAAAGAAAATATAAGATTAATTCCCTATTAGTTTAGTGATACGCAATTAACTGCCACTCATATATACGTAACTGAATATAGTTCTTGCAATATCGCTCAAACACTTACCTCTAACTTTAGTTCGAAGATACACTTAAACACAAGTGCTCAAACTCCTTGTCAAGCTATTATTACAATATACAGAATATCATAAACAGACTACCATGAAAGGTCCTGTAGTGAAGTTTGCACTTCATCTTCAAGAGGGGCTGTTCAAAAGGTTCGGTGAAACTCATGCAAAATGTTTCATTTTATTACCATCATCATTTTCCTGCATATTTTGTAATGTTCCCAAACCAAAAAAAAAAAAAAAAAAAAAAAAAAAATGTTATATAGAATCGTATAAAGACAGCTAGTTCTGGCCCTTGGGACGTTATTCACCCTTGCACTGGCACTATTACAAAACGATACACGCACAACTCAATTATTATTATTATTATTATTATTATTATTATTATTATTATTATTATTATTATTATTATTATTATTATTGTTAGTATTATTATTTTTATACTAATTATTAATAGTTTTTATTATTATTTTTATTATTATCATTATTATTATCATTATTATTATTATAACATATGTACAGTATACATTTTTTAGGTGATAAAAGAGATGAGCGAAAGAAGAGTGAGAGCAAATAGCTAACTAATCATGGTAGGGAATAGTTTGGAAAGTTAAGTACTAGTAAGGGTTATGTAAAGTGTGGTTCAAAATTTAGCTTAACGCAGAAAGATACCAGCACTAAATCATTATCAAGTAGCTAATGATATGGGTGATGCGTATAACCACAACAGTTTCACTAATGTAGTGAAGATGTTTCTAATTAATATATATCAACTGTCCTGGCATAACTCCAAAAACGCTGGAGAAATGTTGGTAATGAAGAAACGCACAAACATTTCAACTTTTCTTATTGCCAATGGAAGAAAATGGAAGAAAATTACTTTCTTTGCTATTTGGTTAATTTATCATTCCAATATAAGCGATAAAAATACAGTAGTTACAATAGCTATGCAGAATAACATTACCGGAGAACAATATTACTGTTATTGTGGTTACTTTAGTCTTTATTAATTCACTTTTAATGATTCCGTTTACAGGTAGACAATCAAAGTGACAAATACATTAAATAGCTGTGTAGGGGAACATTAGATATTATACTTCATTATATCCTAATCCTCAATGGGGGAAAAAAAACACCAACATCAACAAGTGGCAGATGATATATAACTACATCCATGAAAAATTGTGTCAAGAGTATTTTTCTTTTTACGAACCGATACTTTGATACATTTTTATGTGAATTAAGAAATTATGGCAGTTTTAATTTATCTAAAAAAAAAAATAACGAAAAAATTAAAAGTCGTAGCTTCATATAAAAGCAAATTAGGAATTGTGACGGAGGACATTTGACAATTAATGGAGGGAGAGAGAGAGAGAGAGAGAGAGAGAGAGAGAGAGAGAGAGAGAGAGAGAGAGAGAGAGAGAGAGAGATTAAACGACATTGGCGTTTTTTGTCTTGAAACTTTTTACGTATTAACAGAGAATAATTGCGTGGTAGTTTAGAAACAACCAATTAATGAGAGAGAGAGAGAGAGAGAGAGAGAGAGAGAGAGAGAGAGAGAGAGAGAGAGATCTGCACAAAAACACATTGAATGGTCAAAAAAAAAAAGAAAAAAAAGCAGCAGCTTCGATTTGTCTCGATCATAAAACACCTCCACCTGGTACGCGTAGGTGAAATTAAGCGGAAGTCGGCGACAATTAGCACCATCCATCACCGTCGGAACACTGCTGCTACTGACAACAAAGTGCCGACTTAGGTTCCCTTCAGTCAACAAAGCTGGACCCAGCCGCAAAAAAAAAAAAAAAAAAAAAAAAAAAAAAAAAAAAAACACGACCGAAAAAAAGATAGGTAGTATTCCCTCTGTGGACATTTTTTTTTCTCTCTCTCTCTCTCTCTCTCTTGGGACTCATGCCTCATCCATTATTCAGCAACAGCGGGGCCATAAATTATCACCTATTACAAGTCACACCCACAGAGTAGGTAAACCCTCCCCCCCCCCAAAAAAAAAAAGAGAAGAGAAACGTAGAAAACGAGACGTGTGTTTACTTCCAAGTTAGTGGCATAGAAAACGGACAGCCAAGCAGATGGATGTTTCCTTTCATCGCCAACAGCAGAATTGTATGGTCTCCGGAGAAAAACAAATATGAAAACTAATAATATTCTTCTTTTTAGCTTATTGATATCTGCGATAGGTGCGTGAAGCATTTTTATTTCTTTTTTCTTTTCTTTATTTTTTAAGGAAGGTACATTACCGAAACCATGTAGACCAATACAATAGAAGCATTTGAGGGTATTCATACGATGAAAGCTAGTTATATATATATATATATATATATATATATATATATATATATATATATATATATATATATATATATACATATACATATACATATACATATACATATACATATATACATATACATATACATATACATATACATATATATATATATATATATATATATATATATATATATATATATATTCAAATAAGCCATATATATTTTTGAAAAATTATTGTACAATCGACTCTACTCTTTCTTTACTAGATGTAATATCTTTTCTTCCTGTCAGTATGGCTTTCTGCGTGGCGTTAGTACAAGTGATGCTGTAAATGACCTTCTTGAAAATATCTACAATGCGATGAATAAAAATGAATACCTTGGTGCGGTCTTTTTAGATTTGAGTAAAGCCTTTGACACAGTGTCTCATGATGTGCTGCTTAAAAAGCTCGAACATTATGGAATACGTGGAAATGCGTTACTCTTACTAAAATCCTACTTAACGAGTCGTAAACAATTTGTGACCCTCGATGGCCATCTCTCAGAGGTTATGGATGTCAAAATAGGTGTTCCCCAGGGATCAGTCCTAGGACCGTTATTTTTCCTCGCCTATATCAATGATCTACCTCGATCAGTAGGTAGGTTAAGCTCCATACTCTTTGCCGATGACACTACGCTTCACTTTAGACATAAAAATATCTACTCCCTCTGTGATACACTAACCAATGATTTAACTCGTGTAAAAAACTGGCTACTAGCAAATAAGTTAACCTTAAATGAAAGAAAGACATACTTCATAATCTTTTCTCTACGAAGAGTTCCTGATAACATAAGGGTTTCTATAGGAAATCACACTCTGGATCAGAAGTCCAGTGGTAAATTTTTAGGGATAATTCTTGATAATAAACTAACTTTCTGTGAGCATGTAAATATGACAGTTAATAAAATTGCCAAAGTAATGGGTATCATATATAGATTAAAAGAGTATTTCCCCTTATATATTATAAAACAATTGTATCACTCGTTAGTATCTCCTCACCTAAATTACTGCAATACGGCGTGGGGGAGTAGTAGTAGAAATGTCTTGCAACCATTAATTGTAATTCAAAAAAGACTGGTAAAAATCATAAGCTCCAGTGATTACTTAGCTCATACATCGCCACTTTTCCGGTCTCTCTCGATATTGAAGCTGGAAGACAATTATAAGCTCTCCTTAATGAATATGATGTTCCAAACACTTATTTTGAACAAATTTCCAGATTTATGACGAAAAATAATTCAGGAACAATCAGTTCATCCATATGGAACAAGAAATTCAAACTTAACTCTCCCTTTCATACGTATTAATAGATGCGAGCAATCGTATCTATACCAAGGTATTAAACTTTGGAATACTCTGCCCGCTTATCTAAAGGCACTGCTTAGCGTTCGGTCTTTTAAGAAATCATATACAAATCTCCTGTTATCTGGGTATTAAGCTTTATTAATAAATATTTATACTTGCCTACCTAACCACAACGCAAGTATGTTTCATTGTTTAGAATATTTTTTATTTGTAAAACTAGTTCTTTTACTGAGTTTTTTGCTTAATATCTACAATTTTTTCAATGTATATACCATTAGCTTTCATATACCATCTTTCCTTATCATATAAATATGCATTTCCATTTGTTTTTAGGCTAAGATTCTCATTTATATGTATCTATTTGTATACATATGATTATGTATATGTATGCGTACATTTTGTATATCTATATCCATATTTACTTTATTTTTTATTTTTACTTAATTGATGATATTATTTTGTTGTATTATTGCCCGAAGAGCTCTGCTCCACATGGGCTTGGACTGAGTCTTTTTTTTCTTTTTGTAAATCTTTGAAAGTAAATATTTTTTGTCCAATAAACATTATTATTATTATTATTATTTATTATTATTATTATTATTATTATTGATACATTAATGTCTGGATTCTCTTAACGACCCTGGGATCAGAGCCCCAGGCGAACTCACACAAAGACAAGAGCTTGTGACCGGCCGGGAATCGAACCCTGGTCGGCAAGCTTGTATAGACAGTGACTGAATCACGTGGCCAAGCTCTTGTTTTTCTGTGATTTCGGCTGGAGCTCTGATCCCGAGGTCGTTAAGAGAATCCAGACATTAATGTATCAAAAATATATATGGCTTATTTGAATATGAAAAACACGTCTAAATGTGCAAAATTTATCATATATATATATATATATATATATATATATATATATATATATATATATATAAAGTTATAGCAGTAAAGAAAACTGCCAATGCAAAACAACCGGGAATGCTAATGACTTATTTTGTCAATATTTACGTGGTAGGTTCGTGGATACTGCTCTGGAATATTCGTTACATTTGGGGAATGCATTCCTTCAAAAAGGATGTTTTCCTACATAACATACGGGAGCTTAAGTTTTCCTTACCCCTAAGGTTCTCTTTCTTGGACAAACAGCTTTTGCCTAAGTATTATTGACTCAGAAGATCTCCATTGTTTGGAAAGTGTCTACAACTGAGTACGCTGCTCTCTCTCTCTCTCTCTCTCTCTCTCTCTCTCTCTCTCTCTCTCGTTTTGATCCCTTTACTGATAGAGTACTAATCTAATTTCAAAGATTTTAAACCGTGTATGTCAGTTTCTATTATCACTAGATCATTATTCTAATTTTGGCTGAATAAGAAAAAGAATATTGGTATCGTCCCCTAAATCTTTTAGCTTTATATAATAAAAATTTATAAATAAATCAACGTTCTCTTTCATCTCCTTATTTTCAATTTTCCAGCTGCGTAGCACTCCATAACTAAGAGCAGATACAATATAAGAAACATTGTAGACATACACACACAAATATATATATATATATATATATATATATATATATATATATATATATATATATATATATATATATATATATATTCATTTTAAGCCATTTAACCTGGTCCCTTCTGACCAGGTAATTAAGGAACGGATAACTGTAAAGTTTCGACACCATTTATCCAAAATGCTTAATATTATACTAAAATTAATATCAGCCCGAAATGTTGCGCTGCCGGTTTTCAGCAAGTATATATTTCCAAATTGAATAACATGAATAAAATTATTCAGGTTTGAAAATGTAAGTATAATGAGGACAACTAGACTTCAATGCAGTTAAAATACATAATGTCCAACTACAATATATATATATATATATATATATATATATATATATATATATATATATATATATATATATATATACTGTATGTATGATTATATATGTATAAACGTATATATACACACATACATATATAAATATATGTATATAGGTATATATACACGAACACACACACACACACACACACACACACACACACATATATATATATAATATATATATATATATATATATATATATATATATATAAACATGTACATGAATACAGTATATACAGAAAGATAGGTAGATAGGTAGATAGACACACACATATACATATATACATATATATACATATATATAAATATATATATATATATATATATATATATACATATACATATATACATATATATATTTATATGTATATACATATTATATATATATATATATATATATATATATATTATATATATATATATATATATATATATATACATGCAATCATGTACACATAAGTGCCCGTTTAAAAATATATGCCCCTACGATAGAAAACTTTCTGATCATGCGAAAAAAAATTGATTTCATCAATTGATTCAAATTGATCCTAGACTCCTTATAGACACAATTTCAGCAGCTAAAATTACATTTACACACAGCTTTGCAATCACAGCACTAGACGAGCCGAAGAATCAATTAATGATTGTTTGAGTTTGTGATTGTGTTAACACTTCCCAGATCGAGACTGTCTGCTTGATCTACAACTGTCAGCGCTGAAAATTGGCAATCAAAGGCCGCCTGCGGTGTAACAATAGTGGTCTCACGAGGCTCATTGTATTTTGGGTATTGTAATGAAATACAAAGATATTGCGTTTATGACTTATTAGATGGTAGTGCTAAATGTGATGGAATTAACAAATTATGATCAGTTTAGAAATCATTGTTACTTTTAGTACTAATAGTGGCAAAATACACAATAAAAATTCATAAAGAATTACAACGGTTATAGTAACACTACTACTACTACTATTATTGTCACTACTACTACTACTACTACTACTACTACTACTACTAATAATAATAATAATAATAATAATAATAATAATAATAATAATAATAATAGTTTTCTTATAAAATAAATAATTGAATTCCAAACCCTCCCAAGCAAGGAATGAGTGTGCAGTCCCCATCTTCAGAAAGAGGTTCTTCAGACGTATGGTGGTTGTTTTCTCAACGAAATCTCCTAATCTTTGTTTATACTAATCTAACACCCTTTGGCCCCCTTTTAACTGGATTCTAACATCTACTAACTACAGGAATTAACCGAGCAGGTGTTGAAATAATCTTCTGTTTTGCCGTCGGGGAATGATCTCGATTAGTCCTCGTCCGGCTTCAATACTCAATCCACTAATTTCATTAACCTCTAAACGCTCGGAGTGTCTTTGATTTCGCAGGTGCACAGTGCGCCCATAGATGAACGCTAGAATCTATAGGTTTTCCTGGGATAGACTAATCTTCAGCAACTGTTTTTAATTTTTTTTTTTCCTTTTTTTTTTTTTTTTTTTTTTTTTTGCGTTACACATCTGGTAGCCTTGGACGTTGGGAACTAGATGAAACCCAATTTTGATGATTCAAATAATTTGTCTTTCTTTTAATTATCCCTATACATCTTTGGACATTCATTAATTGAAAAATATTCATTGATATAAATAACATTGATTTTTACGGAGATGAAGGACAAAATTATTTACCAATTGACGCCATACAACTTTTTTTTTTTTTTTAGCTAAACTATAAGAAACCTAACCACTATCATATTGGAATTAATTTCCTCAAAGTTTAGAATTATCTTATTGGAAAATGAAATTTTTTTTTTATTAATATTACTTACACGTGCAACATTCGCCAATTATTACCACTTAATAATTATTTTTTTGTTAACAAAAATGGTAACGGCTATGGAACAACTCATGTATGCGTGTACACATCTACTTACACACACACACACACACACACACACACACACACATATATATATATATATATATATATATATATTTTATATATATAATATATATACATTATACATATATATAATGTATATATATATATATATATATATATATATATATATATATATATATATATATATATATATATATTTCTATATATATAAGCCTATATTCATCAAGTTACAGTACAAACACCTTTTGATATCGAATTCAGACAATATGGGGATTAAGGATCCAAGTTAAATTTCTTTCATATTAAAAGTAGGCCTACCTCTGTCTGGGCAAGGATTCGAATAGTTGCCGCCGAGTCGAAATAAATGTAATAGTTGACTATTCTACATCATTTGTGTGTATATATATATATATATATATATATATATATATATATATATATATATGTATGTACATGTATATATACAGTATATATAAACACACACACACATACAGTATATATATATATGCATACATACATACATACATACATACATATATATATATATATATATATATATATATATATATATATATATATATATATGAAGTTGTATAATATTAATTTGAAGAAACAATGCTACAGTGACTCTCTCTCTCTCTCTCTCTCTCTCTCTCTCTCTCTCTCTCTCTCTCTCTCTCTCTCTCTCTCTCTCTACAATGGTAGACTAACAACCATGTACCCAATTCGCTTCGCGAAAAAACTTTGGTGAACTGACACATACTGAACTTTAAAAATCTTCTTGCTGGCTACCTTTAAGGGTTGCGGTGGGCTATTTGGTAACTTCCCTGACTGTAGTGATCGTTAGACTGAGGTTCGAGTCACGTTCAAAGTTGTTAGTTCCTTCTTTGGTAGCTGCAATCTCACCATCCTTGTGAGCTATGGACGTGGGGTTTAGCAGCCGTTGCCTGGCCAACCCTGGTCCTCGCTTGGATGGAGAGGGGGCTTGGACGCTGATCATAAACATATATGTTCAGTCTCTAGGGCATTGTCCTGCTTGCTAGGGCAATGTCACTATCCTTTGCTTCTGCCATTCATGGGCGGCCTTTTAACCTTGTCCTTGCAATTTGCGCAATGCATCGTGGAAAGACGTGTCATTTATGTGGCATACATAGAGCAGCATTATTTGCCCCAGCTCGTGCACTGTACACGCATAATTTATGTACTCTCCGCAATGAGTGGCCAAAAATGGTCCGCAGTGGTGCGTATTGAGACGCAATTGCATTATTTATCTATGCATAGGTTAAGTATTGACACGCATTGACACTCAGCAGTCGGCAGTGTTCGCACCGAGCTCACACAATGCTCACGATTGGTTCATGCAAGTGACAAGTACTTGGTACGAATAATTATGAACATTTCCAAATTCTCTCGACTCGCCCCCGCACCCTTCCCACAATTCATAAGAAGACTTTAATAACTGACACGATGCATTGCGGAAACGAAAATTGCCCCTCCTTGTCCCAGAGTGTCGAACACAGGCCACTCATATTGCCAGCTAACGGCGTTGCAACAGTCATATGAGCCACCCCCCCCCCCCACACACACACGTACAGAGAGAGAGAGAGAGAGAGAGAGAGAGAGTTTTGGGGAAAGCACAAATCTTGAGAAAAACTTTTATTGGAGCTATCAACACATCAAGTAGTGTCACAATTTGATGAAAAAAAAATGCAATATAATCATATAAAGGCGACAGATTTAAAGGTCAACTTGAGAACTAGGATCGCATTTTCCCGTCTGTTGCTCCTGATAACGGATTTTCTGGATGTAGTTGTAAGCGACTCACGACACATTCCAAATTTTATAGCGAAATGATGCTTTTATTCTCGTGTTTTCATTACATCTTAGCGACTGGTAAGCCTGTTTTCGGTATATACTTATCTTTTGAATTAATTTAAAATTAATTTTATTATCAATCATAACTGTTACTGTTGTATACAGTTATTACGGTTCATAGAATTTTACCATCAATAGTCATATCAAACAGAGAAAGATTTTGACCCTAATCCACCACGCAATCGACACCTATCGTCAATAGGCCTATTGGAAAATATAGACCCAAGCCATCCGACACGTATGCAGGTGGTAGGCATCCTAACCCGCCTTCCTAGGCCTAGGCACATTCATTTTTTAACGCTATTTGCTTTCCATTTTAACGTAAAAGTGACAGATCGGGTTACGCTCACCCACCAACAGGGCACAGAAAAAAAGCCTTTTATGGTAAGTATTTATCAATGCCAAGATAAGAACAACCTTCGAATCTCTTATGGTTACGGTTATGAGAAAGGACTCCAACTCGAAGGAGAAAAATTACGAAAAAGGAACAAATAAGATGAAGAGTACAACTAGAGGGTGGGAAATCTCTCTCTCTCTCTCTCTCTCTCTCTCTCTCTCTCTCTCTCTCTCTCTCTCTAATTCAACTTATTTATTCTAATCATAGAAAAGTCAAACTAAACTTGGGGGGAGGGATAAATGAAAAGCAGACAATATTAATTATGCGAAAAAGGACAAAATGGTTAATTACAGAAACGGAGGTAGGCATTTATGATTCTCTCTCTCTCTCTCTCTCTCTCTCTCTCTCTCTCTCTCTCTCTCTCTCTCTCTCTCTCTCTCTCTCTCTCTCTCTCTCTCTCTCTCTCTCTCAATTCAATGCATTTATTTTAATCTCAGAAAAGTCACACTAACCTTGAGGAGAGGATAAAAGAAAAGGAGACACTATCAATTATGCGAAAAATGACAAAATGGTTAATTATAGAAACGGTAGGCATTTATGATTCTCTCTCTCTCTCTCTCTCTCTCTCTCTCTCTCTCTCTCTCTCTCTCTCTCTCTCTCTCTCTCTCTCATCTAAGCAATCTAACATTTCGCGTCTCAGAGGCGCCACACTCAGCCGAGGGAAAAAAGTAGACCGAAGTAGCGAGGAGAGGAGGTTTAGTTCTGGTCGCCCATGAATCAAAGTAAAATCTTCGACACGCGGATGATCTACAACGGCCTAGCACCGTGATTACCGAGCCAATCACTGCCTAATCAAAGCCTCTAATCACTCACGAATTAAGTCGCGTCAATCACTGACCCTCCCAACCTTCCTTCTTTCTGTATTCCCCCACCTAAACATCCCTCCGCAGAGCATGTTTATACCTCCTGAAGGAGCCACACCCACCTTTAACTAAGACCGTTTTCCGCTCGATCGAATTTGGCTGTCGACGTCTTTTGTACTTTCGACTCTTTTAAATTACAGAGTTTTAATTTATGG
>NC_090735.1:121268036-121280536 GCF_036898095.1 Palaemon carinicauda | reverse complement strand
CATGAATGAATCCAATTCGTTTGAAGTCGAGGCTATTTAAGAAATTTTAAGAGATGGAAAGCCTGTGGATACGATGGAATAACTGCTGAGATGATATTGGCCGAAAATGAAGTGACTCCCAGAATATTTACAAGATTATCTTGTAGACAGTGGCGTGAAGAGGCAAAACCTGATGAATGGGAACTAGGAGTGGAAAAAAAAAATAATTACCGAGGCATAGCACTTACGTCAGTTGTCATGAAAATGTGTAGTATACTAATTCTACGGAGATTAGAAAAGGAGATTGATGAAAAGCTGAGAGATGAACAAGCAGGATTTAGAAAAGGTAGAAGTTGTATTGACCAATTTTTCACTTTACGACATGTGGCACAGCAATGTGTAAAATATAGAAATCCCCTTTTGATGGCATTTGTGGACTAGGAAAAAGCCTTTGATTAATGAGGTGGAATCATTTAAATATTTAGGAACTATGATCTCTAATACAGTATCCTTAGAATTTGAGTTTAATGAAAGATTGAAAAAAGTAAATTAGACAATGGCTAGGTTAAGTAAAATTTGGAAATTAAATCGCCTGAAATTACATATAAAAATCAGGTTATATTTAATTTTAGTGAGATCGGTGTTACTCTATGGACATGACTCGTGGTATAACAATAAAACAATATCCAACAGACTGTAGATTTGAGAACAAAGCCCTCAAAAGAATACTGGGAGTTAAATGGCAGGACACGATTAGAAATGAAACTATAAGAGAGATTACTCGAGCGCCATATATGGATGAGATCATGGTGAGGGGTAGATGGAGATGGTTTGGGCATGCTCTTCGCACTCCCCATGAGAGACTAGTCCACTAAACTTTCAACTAGGCTCCACAAGGTACTAAAAGAGTTGGAGGACCCAATCCTAGATGGGTGAGTCCTATGAAACGTGAAGTAGGAGATGATGAATGGAAAAGTATTGATTTAAAAGCTCAAGATAGAGAAGACTGGTGAAATCAAACCGAGGCCCTTTGCGTCAATAGGCGAGGGAGGAGGAGATGATGATGATGATGATTTATAGTTAAGCAGTTTCCCCTTAATAGTCTTTAGAGAAATCAGAAAGTAAAGAACAGTCGCTATATAATTTAAGGTTTTCACTTGACTAAATTTGGTTCTCACCTTTAAGAAAGACGAATTTATACCAAATACTCGGAGCGTATCGCCAAATGTTGTTTGTAAAAATACTAATTACCAAAGTTACCCGTTGATTATTATTTGTATACCATCGTCATATTTGAAGAAAATAGGTATCTACAAAATCTGATTTTAAACTCGTCGCAGAAAGATTCCACGCATCTTGTAATTAATTTTCTATTCTGATTTTAGCAACGGAGCTTTTATTCATAACCATTTTTTTTTTTTACTACAAAATTATCCCTCTCGCCAATTGTTTTTTTTTTTTCCAAGACCAAAATTTGATCCTCCGTGAGAATATGTCTCTTTGAACTGTGACTGGTCCCTAGTATAATTTGTAAACCATTCAATTTACACTGCGTTAAACCGCACATTTGGCCCTGATATAAAATATGAGCGATAACAAGATAATAGAACCACGGAACTTTTTTTTTTTTTTAAATGTCACAGGTGAAAGATAAATGGCGTTATAATAAACAATTAAATTCGCAATAAAATTTGAAAACGCTATTAAAGAAGATTTAGTTATCAACGATGGTTAGGTGGAAAATATAATTAAAACAAAACGAAATAAAGTGAATCTAAAAAACCGTAATGTGGCGTGACAGGCGGGGAATTCAGTACGAATATTGGACAAATCACTTTAATAAATGCATTATGGTTCACTCACATTGCATTATCTTCCGTTCATTTCGTATTCCAATTAATAACTTTTATTTTCAACTGAGCTTGTATTGCCCCGATGTAAATGAACTCGTAGTCTTTATTGTGTCTGCGTTAATAGGAATTATATTTGCATATTTTTTCTTCTTTTTTTCATAAAAAAAAGCTTTGTTGTTGAAACAGGCAACCTAGTTTGCACAACGTAATGAATTTCCTTTGTTGACGTTCGAACTTGCATTAAAGTTAACTAGCGTATTTCATCAACAGCATGGCGGCGCGCAGTTGGCATACTTTTAAAATTCATTAGCCGGGTGAAATCAATTAACAACATTCATGCATATTTTAGCTAAATAATAAAATTTCCCAAATGCATACATTAATGCCTAAGCACTACAGTCAATAAATCTAAGTGTAGAAATATAACCGTAGAAAATCAGTATTTTGCCCAATCATCGTTTCCATTAATACATCACCTCATTATCTTTCTTTGTAATAGCCCCAGGGGAGACCCTACCCACCAAAACCCGGTGGTAGCACATTTATCAGCACGGTCACCGGCCAGCCAGCTCATCAATGAGTGAATTCATTGCCATGCTCATTAACATATTGATTAATGGTTCCTCTAGCTTGGAAACCCCCAAAAATAAAATTATGCTTCTAAAGTTTTATAACGCATTTGCTTATCTTTATAAATTCCTTCCAATGCCCGAATAAATAATCGATGCTTCGCGTTTATTGTCAGTTGATAAACTTTGATAATGAGGAATATTGAGATAACAAAAATCATTCGCATTTCGAAGTCGACGTTCTAACCACACACACCCCCCCCCCCCTTCTCTCTCTCTCAAAAAAAAAAATAATAATAATAATAATAATAATCTCGAAATTAGCTCGCGGCGATGTATTACTTCATTATTTTTGTTGGTGCGATGTAATAATCCCCATTTCCTATTATTATACAAAGTTTACACCTGTGAGAAATTTCCATATATCTATTGCTCTTTTCCCTGTTTCCCCCCCTTTTCCATCCCTTTAAAATTTAAGTTCCTCTCGTTAAAAGCTCATTTCTACTCAACAATTCAGTGATCTCTCGAAAATAGAACTTCCTGTTTTTTATTACAGCCCCTGCAATTCCAGCAAATCGGAATCGACATCATTCGAAAATTCCCTTTTGGCTGGCAGATAAATGGGGCAATCTTCGCCGTCATCTGTTTCTACCTAGATCCCAATGCCGAATGCTAAAATATTTCCAAAAGAATTCATGATGTTTCATTGTCGATTTAAAGCTGCTGGTGTTCTAAAATAAACTCGAAAATACGAGGACTGTCGGCCTTTCGGTTTTTATTTGAAGGACGAAAAGAAAACTTGTAAAAGTTCTGAAATAATAATAATAATAATAATAATAATAATAATAATAATAATAATCATAGTAAATGACTCGCTTATTGAATTGAGAAGGCTATGGAATATGCATAATAATTATAATGATATGATAATGATGATGATGATGATGATGATGATGATAATAATAATAATAATAATAATAATAATAATAATAATAATAAAAATGACTAGCTTATCAAAATGAGAAGTTTGTGGAATAGGCATAAGAAATGGTGTCAATAATCATAGGGGCACTAGGGACCATATCCAAGTCATTGAAAAAGAAACCTTGAGAAGCTAGGGGCCGATATAACCTCAGGACTTGCGCTGTAGTGCGTGCTACTTGAAACAGACATATAATGAGGAAAGTGACGGATTCCTATGGAAGCTGGATGCAACACGGAATCCCACACTATAAAGCACCAGTCCCTGTAGACTGTGATTAACTAAAAATGAACAATACTGATAATCTATCCGTCTAAGTACCATGGCACTTCCACCAGTTTTGGTAGGTAGCCTGTATCTAAAAAGAAACAAAGCAACAACAAAATCAATAATGGGGATGTTCCTAGACAGTACTATAAAAGACAAGACCATACATCAATAAGAAGTAATTAATTTGAAACCTCTCGTTCTTGTACTGTATAAAACAAGGTCTATTGCAGCTCTACGAAAGTAAATTATAGAACCGCTCAAAAGGCTTTGATGCATAATGGTTGCCTATCATCATTCTACCAATTTGATTTCTCTTTGCGCCTTGAGATAAACTGCACGATTGATTGATTTGAGGTTTTCTGGCATCCTGACATCTAAGGTCATTGACGCTGATAAACTGCACGAAATTAGACGATGTCTATGAGTATCAGACTACATATTTACAGTTAATCTAGATAAGATCATGAAATGCATACTACACAAAAGCGTACTTACTCTTGAATGGGTACCATCTCGGAAACACATAACTGACCATTTCTTAGCTTTAAATGAAGGAATTTAAATGAATGGAAAACCCTAAAAAATGTAGCAGTAAATCATAATTCACATGATTGATTCAAGTTGATGCCAGTTAAAAAAACAAATTCCCTCCACTTTGAGAGAGAGAGAGAGAGAGAGAGAGAGAGAGAGAGAGAGAGAGAGAGAGAGAGAGAGAGAGAGAGAGAGAGAGAGAGTTATCATTCATTGATATTTCTACGGACCCTATAGCCAATCGCATCCAGCTTCAGGTTGACATAGCATCTGAGATCCTCTAACCCCGCACACCGCATGATTTGGAGTCCTGGTGTTGCTATTATTATTCGGGCAATAATATAACTACAATCTTAATACATTGCCGGCTGATTTTCAGAGTTCGCGGGAAGCATTTGTAATAAGGAATCCTATACTGTATTTCAAAATTCAAACAAGCGTCTTTGTGTTTGAGTTTCTGGCCAATTTTTCTTTTGTTGTTATCCGACGATATTAACCCTAATATAAACCTGCACTGTGTACTTAATAATCAAAACTGATATTTTCTAAGGAAATGTATTTTCCTATTGAAATTTCCTATAGAGGAAAATATCTACAATTTGTAGATAAAAAAAAGAGGGACTTCATCCAACAAACACTCACATTTCAACTACACTTTACTAGACTTCAGACGGAGTAATATCCTTTTAATAAAGAAGTCATTTTAGTTACGATTGAGCCTCTATCTCCTAATGGCATATTTAGTTTTAGATCAGTGGTTCCCAACCTTTTTCCTGTCATTTTCCCCCTGCACCCAGTGCAACCCTCCAGATTTCCCCCTTCATGTGTTGTATGAGGGAAAGAGTAGTTGAAACACACTGTGACAACTTACTAATTTACTTTTCCATTATACTAATATACTGATAAACAAATAGTTACAGAGTAAAATGGATAGAGAGCGGTTAGTAACAACTAACCGCATAGCCATAGAGCTATGAGTTTAGTTGTTACTAACCGCTCTCTATCCATTTTACTCTGTAAGTATTTGTTTATCAGTATATGGAGAGCGGCTAGTAGCAAAATAAAATGACTTTATGTTTATTCTTCTACTTCAAAATTAAATTTGTGAGAAGGTTGAGGCTGCTTCTTGTGCACCAGTGTATCAATATCAGGGCTAGCTTTATCACCTGATACTTTTTTAGTTAGTAGGTAGTGTAATTATTTCCCCCCTGGTAGCTTCAAATTTCCCCCCAAGGGGAAATTTCCCCCAGTTTGGGAACCACTATTTTAGATCCTCCAATTCTTAATGCCATTAGAAAATTTCATCTTATCAAATTAGACTAAGCTGAGGCGTTCTTTAGGTAGGCCTATTCTCCGAGAGGACATACCACCCAAAAAAGTCTAAGCACTGAACACACAAATTTATGATGGAGGTCATTTTATCGGGTAAATGTCACTGAGATTTTCGCAACGGTAAGTTTCGTACATCTTAGTTCTCGAGAAGCATCTCTAGTTTCTTCCAAATATTATGTTTCAGAGATATAAGTGTGGAATTGGCCGCAACAACCTACGACATTAATCGTATATGAACAAAAACCGAAACAAACATGAGAGCAGGAATCCTCCTTATCAAAATTATTCTCATCATTATTATGATCATCGCGGTAAGTCGTTAGCGACAAATTCTTAGTACCGTCATTAATTCAAGATCGTCATTCGGTTCCAGTTTTATGCGAGTATCTTTGGAATGAAACTGCTAATCTCACACACTGGGCCCCAAGAAGTTCAAAGGTTTCATGTCCGGACCGTGTACGGCATAATTGGTCGCATACCCAAGAGCTGGAAGAAGTACCGAAACTGTTTTTTTTTTTTTCCTCCACAGCACCCCAGAGCTGGAATCCTACGAAATTATGCTAAATACTGTTCCACGTATTCTAGCCGCTGAGGTAATGATAATCTTTTACCTCATTAAGATTGAATGTTAAGCAGGTTACATATTACACTGTAGACAATACTTCTTACATCTCTCCTTACACTTTTTTCTTTCTCCCACTTTTTTCTATTTTCTCTATCAAAATCTGAAGGAGAAATCTACGCATACTCAGACTTCAAACATACCATCAACCATCGTAATTCAGATCTTCTTGGTCGTCTGTAATCAAAGACGAGCAATAACGCCCCAAACTTCGCTTCCAACACAGAGACCCCTTCAATTAGACCAAAATCATAATTGTTTGAATACATAAAGTGTAATAGAACACTTGCAAGTTGAAATTAACAGCACAGACTCACGCAGCCATCAGACAACACACGCTCTGAAGAACGTTTCGGCTTAAACAACTTGGATCAAGTTCATCTAGTCTTACTCGTGAGGCCAGTACAAAGGTCGCCGAATCCTGGCATCCGCTGCAAGAGGAATCCTGCAACTTTAAATCAGGATCAAAAGGATGATAAAGACGTTGGCTGCTCAGGTCAACACTATTTTGAGAATCTGGAAATTTGTTTGTTGTACACTAATTCTATACAGTTTTATTTTCCTGCGACGAGAGAGAGAGAGAGAGAGAGAGAGAGAGAGAGAGAGAGAGAGAGAGAGAGAGAGAGAGAAATTTTAAAGAAAATATTCAAACTGCTTGAAAGAGAAAAGATCTCGGAAAACATCTAAACTAATGAATGTTTATTTCCAGAAATTATGTAAACTTGTGTTCATGTATTCCAAGAAGATATAAAAAATCCTGTCTCTTTCTCCCAGTTCCCTTCCTCTTTAGCGCTCAGTCATTGCCAATTATGTCCTGCACAGAATATTGCAACCGACAGCTGTACCTTTCCGCCGCCGACACACTTCGCTGGTTGCAATATCAACAACTAAAATCTTGTTGCAAGTAAATTATATCGAATTTAGCAGAAAGGTAGAGAGAGAGAGAGAGAGAGAGAGAGAGAGAGAGAGAGAGAGAGAGAGAGAGAGAGAGAGAGAGAGAGAGGAAAATCATTTACTGTGCAAGGAAAAAGCAACTACGGACAAAAGGTGAAAAAAAAAGATTATCTTCTTCTCGTAAGAGGTTGTTAAAGGTGTTAGGGAAACAAGTGAGACACAATGGTTTGTACATTTGAATTTCCTTTAGCATCTTTCTTTGCGCGATCAAGAAAAAGGAAAAATGAGATGAATAGATAATTTTGTTTATTTTATGTTACTTTCCGTTCCAACGGACCTAGATCTCCCGATAACAAAGATAAGGCATGGAACTAAGCTAAGGAAATGAAACACAAAACAAATGGATAAAAAAAAATTGTAAGAAAATTAGAATTACTATAAATGGTGTGGTATAGATACAAATGAGAATAATAAAACCAAGGGATAGAGTATTGAGAGCGACATTAAAAAGTGGTACCAAGAAAGTAGAAAACGGACATAATATAAACGGTAAAAAAAATCGACGAACAAAGCTCTAAATAGAGCCGATAAGCTAAATCCAGGCTAATTAGCTTTATCTCCAACGGCAATGTCTAAAAATCTGGAGACAAAAAGTCGAGGATACTAAACGAACACTGAATAATTGTGAGCCTGATCGCAAGCTGTTCTATCGGGACAAAATTTCTGTGTAAGTTTCCTGGGATTAGCTAAAAAGTTTTCGAGCATATATATATACAATATATATATATATATATATACATATATATATATACGTATATATATATATATATACATATATACATATATATATATACATATATATATATATATATATATATATATATATATATATATATATATATATATATATACATATATATATATATATATACATATATATATATATACATATATATATATATATATATATATATATATATATATATATACATATATATATATATATATATATATATACATATATATATATATATACATATATATATATATATATATATATATATATATATATATATATATAAACTAAATAAGAAATATAAACTGAAGATCATTTGAAGGTATGCAACAACATCCTATACAGGAAAAGAAATACAAACTTTATATGAAGATCTGAGTTTTCTATGAATAAAAACACGACTCAATTTACATTTGTTTTGGGTGAGTAGGCAGAAAATCTTAAAATCATGAACACCTACTTTTATAAAAAAGAAAAGGAAATGGACAAGGAGAAGCCTAAATGGAGAAACAAATAATGAAATAGATTTTAATCTCAATGGAAAAGCCAATTTATTTACAAATCTAATAATGTCAAAGAAGTTGAAATCAAGTGATCATAAAATGGTGAGAAGCAAAATTTGTTTATATCTAAGGAAGGAAAGAGAAAAATTAAATGAAATTAAACATTTGTAATAAGAGACAAATGTGATAGCTTTGGTTTAACAACAATAAATAGGTATTCCCAGATAAACGATAAAACGGAAGTAAAGAAGAAATGAACAGTAATTGAACAAAATTTGGATTGGAATAAGCACAAGAGATATATGGAAAAGTTCCTAAACAGAATCAAGAAAAACTATCAGAAAAGACCAATAAACTAATAAAGAAAAGAATGGAAAAGGGTAAAATCCAAGAAATAAAATAGGGTTATCAGAACTATCCAAAATAACAAACAAACTAAAAACCCGATATTAGTAAACACACTCACACCAAAATTGTGGGAACGCTAAACAAAAGGACAAACATCAAATGGATGAAAAAGAAGACTTGGAACAGGGTGCCAACAGAGTTTTGCTTCAAAAAATGAAAATGGAAATATTATCCACAATAGAGATGGGGTGATAAAAATTGCAGAGGATTTCTATAAAACGCAATACATTATTAATATTATTATTATTATTTGGTAAGCTATAACCCTAGTTGGAAAAGCAAGATATTATAAGCCAAAGGGCTCCCACAGAAAAAAATATCCCAGTGAGGACAGGAAAAAAACTTCAAGAGAAGTAATTAACAATCAAGATTTTTTAAGAACATCAAAATAATTCTTTCATATATAAACTATTAAAACTTCAAAAAACAAGATTAAGGGAAATAACCTAAAATAGTGTGCCCGAGTGTACCATGGTACAGAGGGTATAACACTGTCAAAGACTAGAGAACAATGGTCTTATTTTGGAGTGTTCTTCTCCTAGAAGAGCTGCTTACCCTAAAATCTCTCTTCTGCCGTTGCCAAGAGGATAGTTGCCACGGTCCAATTACAGTGCAGTAGTTAACCCACTGAGCGAAAAAGAACTGTTTGGTAATTTCAGTGTTGTCAGGTGTATGAGGGCAGAGGAGAATATGTAAAGAATAGGCCCGACTATTCGGTGTATGCTTAGGCAAAAGGAAAATTAGCCGTAACCAGAGAGAAGGATCCAATGTTTTACTGGCTGGCCAGTCAAAGGACCCAAAGATCTTTAGCAATAGTATCTCAATGGGTGGCTGTGATATTAGAAATAACTTTTCCAATAGACATTTTGAAATACAATACACGGTACCAAACGTAACAGTAGAAGTAAAGAAAGCATTAAAAGGAATGAAAAGAGACAAAGCAGCAGGCAAAGATGGCCTAAAACTTTATCATTATTCTAATTCACAAAAAGGGAGTCACAAAAGACCTGAATAATTATCGCCCAATAAGTTTACTCACCGTAATTTACAAAATATTTACAAGGATCATATTAGGCCAAATGGAAAAGCAGCTAGACTTTAATTAACCCAGAGAGCAGGCAGGCTTTAAAGGTGCATATTCAACAACTGACCATATCTATGTAATTAACCAGCTAATAGAAAAATCAACAAAGTATGACAAACTACTATGTATGACATTTATAGACTATGAGAAAGCTTTTGGTTCAGTCAAAAGCTCAACAGTAATGAAAGCCCTACAAAAAACAAGGAATAGAAGAATTTTATGTTAGAGCACTGAAAGATATCTATACAGGAAGTACAGCAATCCTAAAACTATTTATAGCGAGAAAATTCCGTTTGAGAAAGGGGTTAGCCAGAGAGACCCCATCTCTCCTAAATTATTGACAGTATGCCTAGAGGTTTTTAAGAATTAAGATTGGGAAAATGTAGGAATTAAAACTAATGGGGAATACCTTAACAACTTAAGATTTGCAGATGACATAGCTGTGTTTAGTGAATCATGGGAGAAATTACAAAAAATGATAGAAGATTTTAATAGAGAAAGCAAAAAAGTAAGACTGAAAATGAATACGAGTAAAACTAAGATAACGATCATTGAAAACGCAGAGAGACACCAAATAAGAGTTATGGACGAGACTCTAGAGACCGTTAATGAAACGACAACGAAATCATAAGAAGGATAAGCATGGGATGGAGAGCATTTGGTGAACAAAATGCGATCATCTAAAGTAAAATGACACTCTCTCTAAAAAGAAAAGTATTCAATGAGAAGGTCCTACCAGTATTAACTTATGCATAAGAAACTTGGAACCTTAAAGCATAAACCACTTACAACTCAAAGAGCTATGGAAAGAATAATAATGGGAATAACGCTAACTAAAGTAGAGGATATTCTAACATGTAAGAAAAAAAACAGACTTGTGCTGGACATATAATGAGAATGACAGACAACAGATGCACATTAGGAATAACAAGATGGGTCGATAGAGTTTGTAAAAGAATCAGGGGAAGGAGAAGAAAGCGATGGATTAACGAACTAAGAAAGTTTGCTTGTGTGGACTGACACAGAAAGACCATAAACGGTCGCAAGAGGAACGACATGTCTGAGGCCTTTGTTCTGCAGTGGACTAGTAACAGCTGACGAGGATTATATCATATATATATATATATATATATATATATATATATATATATATATATATACATATACATATACATATACAATATATATATATACATATACAATATATATATATACATATACATATATATATATATATATATATATATATATATATATATATATATATATAATTTGTGGTTGGACCCATTAAGAACTTCAGATAAAAATGTCAACAAAAACCTATTCCGAAGCATACACAAAAAAAGTTAATCGCCAGTAAACCTGAAAGAAGAAGAAGCAAAAAACTTTTTAGCCAATCAATTCTACCTCGGGCGCAGTCTCCCGTTTCATGGATGCTAATTCCGATCCTTTTTTTTTTATGTCTTCTTTCGCGTAATCTGAACAGCCCTTGCTTCTCTCGTTCCCCCTAAAATATATGCCAAGTGCGAACTTTCACATCTATTGTAATATGAACAGCTGTGAATGTGTGTGTTTCGTATTGTGGTCAAATATAAGATGTGCTTAGCAGTTTTGATTAGAACCCCACAGCTACAATATCAGATTGTTATTTAGTAAATACAAATTATCGGAAAAAAAATATAAAAATTGAAAGATCTATTGAATAAAATTATTTTCTTCATTCTCTAACTATAATTAAATATACCAGTAATTTGGGGTGGAAGATGGTATCACAGATGTAGCTTGAATCTTTAAATACCTAAAATAACTAAAAACATTTTCATTCGATGCTTATCTGGACGATTTTGTCATTCTTTCAATACGCGTAACATAAATAAGTTCAAAATACACTTGATTACATGTCATATAAATATTTCAAGAGATCCGCTTTCTTTATGGACAGCCATTGAAAACTAGCTGCTTTTACTGAACAAAAAAAAAAATAAAGAATATTAACACTAAAATAGCATCTAACCCAAGATGACAAGCTAAGAAAAAACATAACCAAAATAACTGGAGTTGAATGTGAAGATCTAATCATTACTTTTAACAATGGAAACTCCTCCTCATTAGCTATAACTAAACACAGAAAATAAGCAAGCACATTCATCAGTGCTTTTATCACTAAATTAACCATTATATCAAAGTCACCGTCGCTTTTGGATAAACAGACATTTGCATGAACACTGTCTTTCACTCTTAAGCAAATATACCGACTAGGCGTAGAGACCCATCTGGTTCAATTCATGGTATTATACTGTGCTTGGATAGTGACAATAGATTATTATATCAGATATCTCGTTCACACAAACAGGCGTTTATTTTCCACCATGGAGGTTTGCCTAGTTAATAGCACCTATTGTGCGAGCAAGAAGTAATTGTCCTACGGCATGGTGACACTTGGGTTGATAATCATTTCATGGCTCATTTTCAACTCGTCATATGACATATGTTGATGGATCACACATTCAAACTTATTTACACCACTAATTTTGATTGTTTCTTTTTCTGGATGGCTACATGTCACTTAGTTATCTCTGCAAATAATTCACTAATGCGATGTTCACTTCTAATGATGTGATCTTAAAGTCCCCTGGGAAGACTTACGAAGCATTCTAGTTCATAAAGTCTTTCATCT
>NC_090735.1:121248036-121263036 GCF_036898095.1 Palaemon carinicauda | reverse complement strand
TTAACAATGTAGGAGCCATAGATTTAAACATTGAGTTGCTAGAGAAGAAGTGTCAAGTGCCATTTTTGGTTTTGCAAGAAGTAGCATTTCCCGCTCGAGCTTTGATTTCTTTTGCAACAATGCAAGATTTTGGCATAGTTTTTGATTGTCAAGACAGAAGATTAGTTCTAAAGGGAAATAATCAGGAAGTCTGTTTCCAACTTGTTGATGACCAGTCCACTACAAATTTGGCCAATTTGCAGGGGACCGCTTCGATAGTTGAAACACACTCCGGTTCAGAAAGAGAAAGGGAAATCAAAGTAAAATCAGAAGAAAGGGAGAAAGAAGAGAATTTAGCAATTGCACCTAGAAAGGGAGAAATTACTTCTTGTAAAGGCAGCACACATACTAAGGATGAAAATGTCGACAGAGAATCTGAGAGAATAGATAAAAGGGAATTCCAAGAAGTTTTGCTGCTAGGCACATTGAATTCACAAGAATTAAGACACTTAAGAGAAACAGAATCTCAAAAAGGAGGAGATGAAGATTCATGTTTTTGTACTCAAGTACAAACTGGGGAAATAAGTCTGATCAGCACAGCAGATGCAAACAAAATAAGATTTAGGCTAGCTAGAGATGTAGTACTACTGCCCAATACTCTTACTAGAGTATATTTAATAACCCGCCTACACACAAATAATGATGTAATCTTGACCCCAGAAGGATTACCAGAATATGTCAGAATGGATAACTCATTAGTTCAGATGGAGGGATTAGCCTGTACTACTTATGTCATGAATTATTCTGATAAAAGACTCCATTTGTTAGCGGGTACAGAATTTTGTACAGGAATAGAAGTTACACACAAAATGATTCCGTTAGAGGAGGAAGCATTCTTTACCATAGGAAACATTGATGCAGGAATAGATAGGGAGATAGATAACACCGATTTTCCTGAGTACCGTAAAAGGTTAATAGAAACCTTAAATAAATATAGGCAGGGCATAGCAATTACAGGTGATAGGTTAGGTAGGACTGAGGTGTTAAGACATAAGATAATCCTAGATGATGGAGCCAAACCCTTTTTCATACCTAATTATAAATTACCTATCAGCCAACGTCCAATAGTAGATAAAATGATAGAAGAAATGAAAGAAGAAGGAGTGGTCATACCCTCTAAATCACCTTATAATTCTCCCATGTTGTTGATTCCAAAGAAAGATGGAAGTTACAGATTAGTGATTGATTATCGCAAGTTGAATGCGAACACAGTTCCTGATAGGATGCCCATGCCTGTAATAAACGATGTTTTGGCTCAGTTAGGAGGAGCAAAGATCTTCTCATCCTTAGATCTACTAAGTGGATATTGGCAAGTACCTTTAGACGAAGAATCAAAGCCATTAACTGCCTTCAGCACACATAAAGAACACTTAGAATTTCAGGTAATGCCATTTGGGTTAACATCAGCTCCATTGACTTTTGTAAGGTTAATGTTACAGATCTTAGGAGACATAGAGAATGTGTCAGTCTATTTAGATGATGTCATTATATTTAGCAAAGATATAGAGAGCCATTTCGGAACCATAGAAATCGTTTTAGAACGACTAAGACTGGCAGGATTAAAGATAAAGGTTAAGAAATGTCAATTCTTGAGGAAATCATTAGAATATTTAGGACATGTGATCAGTGCTGATGGATTACGCATGCAAGAAGGAAAAATAAAGGCGATTGTGGAATATCCTGCTCCACAAAATTTGAAAGGTGTAAGAAGATTTTTAGGGATGATAGGATACTATAGACCATTTGTCAAAAATTTTGCTACTATAGCTAAACCATTGACAGAATTAACTAAGAAGGATGTAGAATTTGAATGGAAAGCAGAGCAAGAGGAGGCTTTTCAAAAGTTGAAGGAGAAATTAATCCAAGATCCTATCTTAGTGTATCCAGACTTTAGCAAGCAATTTTACTTAGCATGTGATGCTTCGAATACAGGAATAGGAGCGGTTTTGTTACAGAAGGCAAAAACCCGAATGAGGGTAGTATATTATGCAAGTAGAGTCCTGAATGCGGCCGAACGAAATTACAATACCACAGAAAAGGAATGTTTAGCCATTTATTGGGCACTGAGAAAGTTTCGGCACATTTTGTTAGGACACAAAGTAAATGTACTTACTGACCATAAACCCATCTGTGACCTATTTAAGAAAAGAGCTTTCACTAATAACTTAAAGTTTAATCGATGGTTTATTAGTGTGCTAGAGTTTGCTCCAGAATTTAGATACATTCCAGGTAAGTTTAATACTTTAGCAGATGGATTATCTAGAGCACAAGAGGATACTGAAAGAATTATCACAACTAACACTTTTTGTTTCAGCTGTCAGGTCGTAGACTTAGATTTGGAGAGAGTTAAAATAGAACAAGAGAAACAAGAAAGTATCAGGAAAATAATAGGAGATTTGCTACAAGATGAAACCTCTAGGTCAGATTTTGAATTAATAAATGGGATATTATATAAGAAGGCTAAGGATAGGAGTGCTTGCTCTAGACTATATGTGCCTGACACCCTGACTAAAGAAGTATTAACTCTAACACATACCCACAAGTTGGCAGGACATCCAGGAATCAAAAAGACTCTGAGAACAATAAATAGAAATTATTTTTGGCCTAAGTGCAGCGAAGAAGCAAAGCGATTTGTAAATGAATGTCAAACTTGTAATAGGCATAAAGGTCATGTAAATGTCAGAGCTCCTTTAGAAAAATATCCTAGTAATTTAAACCCTTTTGAGGTAGTTCAGATGGATCATATAGGACCCTTTCCAAAAACTTTGAGAGGAAATAAATATATACTGGTATTCATTGATTATTTGACTCGGTATTTAGAAATTGTCCCAGTCAGAGATAGAACTGCAGTTTCTGTTGCAGAAGCTTTAAAGACCAGAATACTCACAAGACATTCGTGTCCGGAGGTACTTTTGTCGGACAATGCACCCGAATTCACCAGTGAGGTAATGAAAAAGCTTTGTGAATTTTTTGAGATAAAGAAATGCGAGATAACCCCTTATAAGCCGAGTTCAAATGGGACAGTGGAAAGGGCCAATAAGAAGATACTGGATGTACTGCGAACTATCATTAGTCCAACTACAGAAGATTGGGACCTAGCGTTAGAGGACGTTCAGTTTACTTTGAATAACACAGTAAATGAGACAGTAGGAGAAACCCCACACTTTTTGCTTTATGGTTATCAGAAAAGACTGCCAAACTCATTGTTAGATGACGCAAAACCTCCTAGGCACACATATGATTACCAGGACTATATAGCTTGGAAACTGCAAAGAACCTTTCAAATAATAAGACAAACCAGACAATCTTTAGAAAAGGGCCAACAGGTAAATAAGAAATACTATGACACAACTAGTTCCATGACTGACCTGAAGATAGGCTCACAAGTATATCTAAAGGTACATGTAAAGGAAGGACCAAATGAAAAGGTATCTCCCAAATTTGAAGGTCCTTATAGAGTGTTAGAAAGGGAAAGGAATAATAAATTTAAGCTGATACATGAACAGAATTTAGATGTAAGGTATGCCCATTGGAATCATATGAAGGTTGTAAAAACTAATCCATGGTCCTCTCAACTTCTACAGGAAGTGGTGGAAAAACTTCCTTCTGATCCTACCCCTGGTGGTCGGTATCACTTGCGAAATAGACATTAAAAGTGGGGCCTTGGTACAAAATCATGGAAAAGGTGAACTGTTAACAGATTTTGCTGTAGTAAAAATTAATGTCAATTCAATATTAGAAAGGGAAGAACATTTGAACCAGTTAGATAAAGAACTACGGAAGTGCATACTAACCCATAGTGATTCTGCCTTTGTAGAAGTATTAAGAAATTTACAGGGTAAAATTGAAGACATTGTCAGGCCTCAAAGAAACAAGAGATCTTTATTACCTTTTGTAGGTAGTGCATTTAGTGCTTTGTTTGGAGTGGCTACAGAAAACGAGGTAAAAGGTTTGACTGATCGTGTAGAACTAATCGAGAAATGGGCTAATCAGAAGGGTAATCTTATAAGTACTCTAATAGAAAATAATAATCAGAATGTAGAGAACATAAAAAAGATGGTGGAATTTATTAACCAAGTTAACGTGAATGTTTCTAATAAAATAGATGACGTAGAACAAGTGTTTAAGTTGATTCATGAAGTAGAAATCGAGATTGGTGATCACAAGGAATCTGTGAACGGACTAATAAATGCACAAAAGGGAATACTCAGCCCTGCTATCATTTCTCCAAAAACTTTGAAAGAAATTATCGATTAGTGTATGGTAAATAGCCATTCCAAGCCTTTGCTAGAAGATATATTTTGGTATTACACAATGTCAACTGTGAAAGTAACAAAAGGGTATTTGTTGGTATTGATCCCCTTCAAGGGTATGAATTTGTTTGACCTATATACAATACATCCTTTCCCAGTTAAGATAGGAAATGCAACAATAATTTGGAACCATCCGAAGGTTCGTCTAGCATTGGATAAGAACAAGTTGTTGATGATTATTTTAGAAGAAGGTGATTTAGAACAGTGTGTGTTGATAAGTGAAAGTCAATCCATGTGCAATTTTGTGCAAATTAAACAACCTATGAGCAATTTTCCGTGTATCCAAGGTATTTTTTTGAGAATTATGAGTTGATGAGAGAGTGTAAATTTGAAACTTTTGCTTTGCCATACAGGGCATTACATTTAGGTAATGAGATATTTGTTTATGTACAAAATACTAAAAATGCAGAAGTTACTTGTGATGGGAAGACTCAAACATTTCAGTTAGGAAACTTGAAGTCATTTGCAGATTCTTGCTCAGTAGTGATAAATGATTATCTCTATTATGTACCAAGTGTGTTTTTGCATTATGAGTTAAATCAATCTTCCATTGCAAAGAGTTACGAGAACAAGATTAATCATTTTCAGCTAGACAAATTAACAGTGGTAGAAAATGTGGCAATGCCACTTGATAATGGTTATGTTCTGTTTTACAAGCAAGATGTTGCACCATTTCTGACTATGTGTAATGTGTTTTTGATTGTACTTATTACTGTGGTAACATATGATGTGGTGAAGTATTTGGTTTTCGGAAAATTGGAAAGGATTAATGAGTTGCTACTAGTTATTACTGGGAAACCTAAAGAATAGGTTTGTTGTTTTGTTGTATGTGAGGATTCTATAAGAATCCTAGTAGCTGGCCGAGTGGTGTCAGACAGATGCTTATTTTTGAGTAAGTTTCATATGCAGAAGGTTTATGTATGTTATTGATGTCTTTATTTGTGGGTTTTGTTGGTTAATAGGAAATGGGGAGACAAATGCAGTTAGTAGTAATTGTAAAGATATAGAAAGAGTTGTGGAGAGACAGGAGAGTGAACGGGAGTTAGGTAGGATGTTTTCAACTAATTTCGCTGACTCCAGGGTTCTTTCCCGTAAACAACCCCCCCAAACGACAGGATCCGTTCTTGAATGTCGAACGGAACATAGACGAATGAGACGTGGAAGCCGGGAAAAAGTCACGTGATTAAGGATAGCTTGACACGCCCAGGACGACCATATATAAGCAACGAGAAGACGGCATCTCGCTCTCTTCCTAGTAGTCACTCTGTATAATAGGTCTAACGACCTACTTAACCTGCCGGGTCTCCTTGACGACAACACATGGCGGCTGCCTATACCAAATTGAGGGACGGCGATTACGTAGAATACTAAAGCAGCCGCGAAATTACAGGGGAACAATTACCCCTGAGAACGAAGGACGACGAACAAAGTTACTACGCCCGCACCTGAGTGTCTGTGAGTGCGTTTGGCGAGACGTCCCAGAGCGACCGAGAGGCGTGACGTCCCCGAGTGACCAAGGCGTGTCTAGAACTTCGCGCCAGCCTTCCCAACACCTGACGAAGGCTTATACTTCAGCGACGACAGTAGGCCTATAGATGACGTTTGGGCCTAACTAAACCAGGATTCACCAAATTCTCCAGCCAGTGTCAAGACGTCTGAGTTCATCACTAAGTGTTAATGTAGAAACCACGCTTTTGTTTTTGACTGCTTGTAAGTGCCTGTTCAAACCCCTTTTTATGTCTAGTAAAGAAAGAAACCAGCATTCGTATCCCTCACCCACGAAACTTTGCTTATGTAAACTCCTGAGAGAAATTCAATTAATATTAAACTAAAGGAAGAGGTAAGATACTAGACTAATTAAGAAGTTATTGCTAACTAAATCAAAGACTTCTTCACAAATGGTGGCATCGTTAAGGGATACTGTGCCGTGTTGTATTAAGTTTGAACTAATACTGGCTTTATTTCAGGAAAGTGCTGAAACCCCCTTTTATGTGTCGAAGAAATACAAAACAATCTCAAGAAAAACAGGGAAACCAAAGGAGTCGTGAACCAATGGATATGTGAGTAGTTTGCATGTTTTCGTTCACTCTCTTGTTTTGTATAAATACTGTCTCTCTATAGGATAGGAAGTTAGGGCATTTGTCTCTCGTAAGAAAATTTTGGTGTTTTAATTTTTCCTTTTTTTTGTGATATGAGTCTGGACAATATTTTCCGAAGACTTACACAATATCAATACGACTTGAGATTAACTGCAGACAGACGGTCGCGAAGTGCTAGTGTAGGAAGACGTCAAAATCTGACTAGAAACCGAAGTTCGAGTCCGGTAAGAGCAAATATTGCCGATATGAATTCCGCTGGGCTGATCACACAAACCACACGGTTTTGTGGAAATGTAAGTAGGGATAATCCCGACAAACAAAGGTTAGAGAAATACAGTGTAGATAAGTGGTTAGCGGACACAGAGAATAGGATCGCTAGTTTTAAAATAACTGACGATGTTGCAAAAATTAAACAGGCAATGATGTTAGTCAACGTAGACGTAGGGGATGCTCACCCTACATTAAACGGTAAGGCCTTTGAAAAAATTACCACTTTCAACGAGTTCAAGGAGGAATGCAGACTATTGTGGCGATCGGCCAAGGAGACCGATCGGTTGTTGAACTTGTATAGGTTTAACTCGGCTAAATTTGAAGGTGATTCCATGCCTAGTCTGTATACCCAGGTTCTGAATCATTTAGGAGTAGTTAAGGAAGACATTTTGTCATTACCCACAATCACGGTAGGAAACAGAATGCAGTTTAGTGAGGATAATAACCAACTGGTGGATTTAGATGAAATTTTGACTTATATGGCCTACGGTACATTGTATGCAGCCTTTGGTGAAAGGGAAAGGAAGGCTTTCAAGGACCTAAAGTTAGATCCTGCCCAGAAGCTCACAAAAACGTTGAGCCAAATCCAGGAAATCATCCAGAAAAACGAGACCCAAATTGAAGAGGTCACTTTTTCGGCAAATACCAAGCAAAGAAGGTATCAGAATTACAGGGAAGATAAAAATAACGAGACCGGTAGGAATAAATATTACCATAAAAATTATCAAAATAACCAGCCCCCTTACAAGTCAAATGAACAAAACAGAGGAAATTATAATGAAACATATAAATCTAGAGGGAATTATCATCATAAGGGAGCTAGACCAAAGAATAGGTATTGCCAGTATTGTCAAAGAGGAGGTCACACAGACCAAGAATGTTGGTACCAAGGTAAGAAACATAATAAACCCTCCGAAAATACTCCTCAGGTACAGGCAAGGGATAACTCAAACCCTACTAATTACTCCGAAGAAAAACAAGGTAATAGAAAGTGACTAGAAGAGCAGGATAGGAGTCCAGGAAATAGGGAAACCAAAGAATGGAAGGATGTTGCAGGTAGCGGAGGTACATCCACGTTGCCAGCAACATATTTATCCTTCCGACAGCAATCATTACCCAAGACAAATATCAAGATAGAAGGTAAAGAATGTCTTAGTTTGTTAGATTCAGGAAGTACTGTAAATCTCATAGGGCTCCATACCTTAACTGATTATTTGAATATACCTATTTCTGCAATTAGGAGTGAGGATACATTAATTCAGGGGATAACTGGCAATCAGCTTAACAATGTAGGAGCCATAGATTTAAACATTGAGTTGCTAGAGAAGAAGTGTCAAGTGCCATTTTTGGTTTTGCAAGAAGTAGCATTTCCCGCTCGAGCTTTGATTTCTTTTGCAACAATGCAAGATTTTGGCATAGTTTTTGATTGTCAAGACAGAAGATTAGTTCTAAAGGGAAATAATCAGGAAGTCTGTTTCCAACTTGTTGATGACAAGTCCACTACAAATTTGGCCAATTTGCAGGGGACCGCTTCGATAGTTGAAACACACTCCGGTTCAGAAAGAGAAAGGGAAATCAAAGTAAAATCAGAAGAAAGGGAGAAAGAAGAGAATTTAGCAATTGCACCCAGAAAGGGGGAAATTACTTCTTGTAAAGGCAGCACACATACTAAGGATGAAAATGTCGACAGAGAATCTGAGAGAATAGATAAAAGGGAATTCCAAGAAGTTTTGCTGCTAGGCACATTGAATTCACAAGAATTAAGACACTTAAGAGAAACAGAATCTCAAAAAGGAGGAGATGAAGATTCATGTTTTTGTACTCAAGTACAAACTGGGGAGATAAGTCTGATCAGCACAGCAGATGCAAACAAAATAAGATTTAGGCTAGCTAGAGATGTAGTACTACTGCCCAATACTCTTACTAGAGTATATTTGATAACCCGCCTACACACTAATAATGATGTAATCTTGACCCCAGAAGGATTACCAGAATATGTCAGAATGGATAACTCATTAGTTCAGATGGAGGGATTAGCCTGTACTACTTATGTCATGAATTATTCTGATAAAAGACTCCATTTGTTAGCGGGTACAGAATTTTGTACAGGAATAGAAGTTACACACAAAATGATTCCGTTAGAGGAGGAAGCATTCTTTACCATAGGAAACATTGATGCAGGAATAGATAGGGAGATAGATAACACCGATTTTCCTGAGTACCGTAAAAGGTTAATAGAAACCTTAAATAAATATAGGCAGGGCATAGCAATTACAGGTGATAGGTTAGGTAGGACTGAGGTGTTAAGACATAAGATAATCCTAGATGATGGAGCCAAACCCTTTTTCATACCTAATTATAAATTACCTATCAGCCAACGTCCAATAGTAGATAAAATGATAGAAGAAATGAAAGAAGAAGGAGTGGTCATACCCTCTAAATCACCTTATAATTCTCCCATGTTGTTGATTCCAAAGAAAGATGGAAGTTACAGATTAGTGATTGATTATCGCAAGTTGAATGCGAACACAGTTCCTGATAGGATGCCCATGCCTGTAATAAACGATGTTTTGGCTCAGTTAGGAGGAGCAAAGATCTTCTCATCCTTAGATCTACTAAGTGGATATTGGCAAGTACCTTTAGACGAAGAATCAAAGCCATTAACTGCCTTCAGCACACATAAAGAACACTTAGAATTTCAGGTAATGCCATTTGGGTTAACATCAGCTCCATTGACTTTTGTAAGGTTAATGTTACAGATCTTAGGAGACATAGAGAATGTGTCAGTCTATTTAGATGATGTCATTATATTTAGCAAAGATATAGAGAGCCATTTCGGAACCATAGAAATCGTTTTAGAACGACTAAGACTGGCAGGATTAAAGATAAAGGTTAAGAAATGTCAATTCTTGAGGAAATCATTAGAATATTTAGGACATGTGATCAGTGCTGATGGATTGCGCATGCAGGAAGGAAAAATAAAGGCGATTGTGGAATATCCTGCTCCACAAAATTTGAAAGGTGTAAGAAGATTTTTAGGGATGATAGGATACTATAGACCATTTGTCAAAATTTTGCTACTATAGCTAAACCATTGACAGAATTAACTAAGAAGGATGTAGAGTTTGAATGGAAAGCAGAGCAAGAGGAGGCTTTTCAAAAGTTGAAGGAGAAATTAATCCAAGATCCTATCTTAGTGTATCCAGACTTTAGCAAGCAATTTTACTTAGCATGTGATGCTTCGAATACAGGAATAGGAGCGGTTTTGTTACAGAAGGCAAAAACCCGAATGAGGGTAGTATATTATGCAAGTAGAGTCCTGAATGCGGCCGAACGAAATTACAATACCACAGAAAAGGAATGTTTAGCCATTTATTGGGCACTGAGAAAGTTTCGGCACATTTTGTTAGGACACAAAGTAAATGTACTTACTGACCATAAACCCATCTGTGACCTATTTAAGAAAAGAGCTTTCACTAATAACTTAAAGTTTAATCGATGGTTTATTAGTGTGCTAGAGTTTGCTCCAGAATTTAGATACATTCCAGGTAAGTTTAATACTTTAGCAGATGGATTATCTAGAGCACAAGAGGATACTGAAAGAATTATCACAACTAACACTTTTTGTTTCAGCTGTCAGGTCGTAGACTTAGATTTGGAGAGAGTTAAAATAGAACAAGAGAAACAAGAAAGTATCAGGAAAATAATAGGAGATTTGCTACAAGATGAAACCTCTAGTCAGATTTTGAATTAATAAATGGGATATTATATAAGAAGGCTAAGGATAGGAGTGCTTGCTCTAGACTATATGTGCCTGACACCCTGACTAAAGAAGTATTAACTCTAACACATACCCACAAGTTGGCAGGACATCCAGGAATCAAAAAGACTCTGAGAACAATAAATAGAAATTATTTTTGGCCTAAGTGCAGCGAAGAAGCAAAGCAATTTGTAAATGAATGTCAAACTTGTAATAGGCATAAAGGTCATGTAAATGTCAGAGCTCCTTTAGAAAAATATCCTAGTAATTTAAACCCTTTTGAGGTAGTTCAGATGGATCATATAGGACCCTTTCCAAAAACTTTGAGAGGAAATAAATATATACTGGTATTCATTGATTATTTGACTCGGTATTTAGAAATTGTCCCAGTCAGAGATAGAACTGCAGTTTCTGTTGCAGAAGCTTTAAAGACCAGAATACTCACAAGACATTCGTGTCCGGAGGTACTTTTGTCGGACAATGCACCCGAATTCACCAGTGAGGTAATGAAAAAGCTTTGTGAATTTTTTGAGATAAAGAAATGCGAGATAACCCCTTATAAGCCGAGTTCAAATGGGACAGTGGAAAGGGCCAATAAGAAGATACTGGATGTACTGCGAACTATCATTAGTCCAACTACAGAAGATTGGGACCTAGCGTTAGAGGACGTTCAGTTTACTTTGAATAACACAGTAAATGAGACAGTAGGAGAAACCCCACACTTTTTGCTTTATGGTTATCAGAAAAGACTGCCAAACTCATTGTTAGATGACGCAAAACCTCCTAGGCACACATATGATTACCAGGACTATATAGCTTGGAAACTGCAAAGAACCTTTCAAATAATAAGACAAACCAGACAATCTTTAGAAAAGGGCCAACAGGTAAATAAGAAATACTATGACACAACTAGTTCCATGACTGACCTGAAGATAGGCTCACAAGTATATATAAAGGTACATGTAAAGGAAGGACCAAATGAAAAGGTATCTCCCAAATTTGAAGGTCCTTATAGAGTGTTAGAAAGGGAAAGGAATAATAAATTTAAGCTGATACATGAACAGAATTTAGATGTAAGGTATGCCCATTGGAATCATATGAAGGTTGTAAAAACTAATCCATGGTCCTCTCAACTTCTACAGGAAGTGGTGGAAAAACTTCCTTCTGATCCTACCCCTGGTGGTCGGTATCACTTGCGAAATAGACATTAAAAGTGGGGCCTTGATACAAAATCATGGAAAAGGTGAACTGTTAACAGATTTTGCTGTAGTAAAAATTAATGTCAATTCAATATTAGAAAGGGAAGAACATTTGAACCAGTTAGATAAAGAACTACGGAAGTGCATACTAACCCATAGTGATTCTGCCTTTGTAGAAGTATTAAGAAATTTACAGGGTAAAATTGAAGACATTGTCAGGCCTCAAAGAAACAAGAGATCTTTGTTACCTTTTGTAGGAAGTGCCTTTAGTGCTTTGTTTGGAGTGGCTACAGAAAACGATGTAAGAGGTTTGACTGATCGTGTAGAACTAATCGAGAAATGGGCTAATCAGAAGGGTAATCTTATAAGTACTCTGATAGAAAATAATAATAAGAATGTAGAGAACATAAAAAAGATGGTGGAATTTATTAATCAAGTTAACGTGAATGTTTCTAATAAAATAGATGACGTAGAACAAGTGTTTAAGTTGATTCATGAAGTAGAAATCGAGATTGGTGATCACAAGGAATCTGTGAACGGACTAATAAATGCACAAAAGGGAATACTCAGCCCTGCTATCATTTCTCCAAAAACTTTGAAAGAAATTATCGATTGGTGTATGGTAAATAGCCATTCCAAGCCTTTGCTAGAAGATATATTTTGGTATTACACAATGTCAACTGTGAAAGTAACAAAAGGGTATTTGTTGGTATTGATCCCCTTCAAGGGTATGAATTTGTTTGACCTCTATACAATACATCCTTTCCCAGTTAAGATAGGAAATGCAACAATAATTTGGAACCATCCGAAGGTTCGTCTAGCATTGGATAAGAACAAGTTGTTGATGATTATTTTAGAAGAAGGTGATTTAGAACAGTGTGTATTGATAAGTGAAAGTCAATCCATGTGCAATTTTGTGCAAATTAAACAACCTATGAGCAATTTTCCGTGTATCCAAGGTATTTTCTTTGAGAATTATGAGTTGATGAGAGAGTGTAAATTTGAAACCTTTGCTTTGCCATACAGGGCATTACATTTAGGTAATGAGATTTTTGTTTATGTACAAAGTACTAAAAATGCAGAAGTTACTTGTGATGGGAAGACTCAAACATTTCAGTTAGGAAACTTGAAGTCATTTGCAGATTCTTGCTCAGTAGTGATAAATGATTATCTCTATTATGTACCAAGTGTGTTTTTGCATTATGAGTTAAATCAATCTTCCATTGCAAAGAGTTGCGAGAACAAGATTAATCATTTTCAGCTAGACAAATTAACAGTGGTAGAAAATGTGGCAATGCCACTTGATAATGATTATGTTCTGTTTTACAAGCAAGATGTTGCACCATTTCTGACTATGTGTAATGTGTTTTTGATTGTACTTATTACTGTGGTAACGTATAATGTGGTGAAGTATTTGGTTTTCAGAAAATTGGAAAGGATCAATGAGTTGCTACTAGTTATTACTGGGAAACCTAAGGAATAGGTTTGTTGTTTTGTTGTATGTGAGGATTCTATAAGAATCCTAGTAGCTGGCCGAGTGGTGTAAGACATATGCTTATTTTTGAGTAAGTTTCATATGCAGAAGGTTTGTGTATGTTATTGATGTCTTTGTTTGTGGGTTTTGTTAATTAATAAGAAATGGGGAGACAAATGCAGTTAGTAGTAATTGTAAAGATATAGAAAGAGTTGTGGAGAGACAGGAGAGTGAACGGGAGTTAGGTAGGATGTTTTCAACTAATTTCGCTGACTCCAGGGTTCTTTCCCGTAAACAACCCCCCCAAACGACAGGATCCGTTCTTGAATGTCGAACGGAACATAGACGAATGAGACGTGGAAGCCGGGAAAAAGTCACGTGATTAAGGATAGCTTGACACGCCCAGGACGACCATATATAAGCAACGAGAAGACGGCATCTCGCTCTCTTCCTAGTAGTCACTCTGTATAATAGGTCTAACGACCTACTTAACCTGCCGGGTCTCCTTGACGATCTACACGTGGCGGCTGCCTACACCAAATTGAGGGACGGCGATTACGTAGAATACTAAAGCAGCCGAGAAAATTACAGGGGAACAATTACCCCTGAGAACGAAGGACGACGAACAAAGTTACTACGCCCGCACCTGAGTGTCTGTGAGTGCGTTTGGCGAGACGTCCCAGAGCGACCGAGAGGCGTGACGTCCCCGAGTGACCAAGGCGTGTCTAGAACTTCGCGCCAGCCTTCCCAACACCTGACGAAGGCTTATACTTCAGCGACGACAGTAGGCCTATAGATGACGTTTAGGCCTAACTAAACCAGGATTCACCAAATTCTCCAGCCAGTGTCAAGACGTCTGAGTTCATCACTAAGTGTTAATGTAGAAACCACGCTTTTGTTTTTGACTGCTTGAAAGTGCTGAAACCCCCTTTTGTGTGTCGAAGAAATACAAAACAATCTCAAGAAAAACAGAGGGAAACCAAAGGAGTCGTGAACCAATGGATATGTGAGTAGTTTGCATGTTTTCGTTCACTCTCTTGTTTTGTATAAATACTGTCTCTCTATAGAATAGGAAGTTAGGGCATTTGTCTCTCGTAAGAAAATTTTGGTGTTTTAATTTTTCCTTTTTTTTGTGATATGAGTCTGGACAATATTTTCCAAAGACTTACACAATATCAATACGACTTGAGATTAACTGCAGACAGACGGTCGCGAAGTGCTAGTGTAGGAAGACGTCAAAATCTGACTAGAAACCGAAGTTCGAGTCCGGTAAGAGCAAATATTGCCGATATGAATTCCGCTGGGCTGATCACACAAACCACACGGTTTTGTGGAAATGTAAGTAGGGATAATCCCGACAAACAAAGGTTAGAGAAATACAGTGTAGATAAGTGGTTAGCGGACACAGAGAATAGGATCGCTAGTTTTAAAATAACTGACGATGTTGCAAAAATTAAACAGGCAATGATGTTAGTCAACGTAGACGTAGGGGATGCTCACCCTACATTAAACGGTAAGGCCTTTGAAAAAATTACCACTTTCAACGAGTTCAAGGAGGAATGCAGACTATTGTGGCGATCGGCCAAGGAGACCGATCGGTTGTTGAACTTGTATAGGTTTAACTCGGCTAAATTTGAAGGTGATTCCATGCCTAGTCTGTATACCCAGGTTCTGAATCATTTAGGAGTAGTTAAGGAAGACATTTTGTCATTACCCACAATCACGGTAGGAGACGGAACCAAGTTTAGTAAGGATAATAAGAACCTGGTAGATATAGATGAAGTTCTAAATCTTGTGGCCTACAGTAAGATGTATGCGGCCTTGTTGGAAGACCTAAAGTTAGATC
>NC_090735.1:121220536-121225536 GCF_036898095.1 Palaemon carinicauda | reverse complement strand
TTAATATTAGAAGGATAACTAACATGAAATCTTTTTAAAACAACAACATAATATTTTGAATGTTGTATTTCAGCGAGATGTTCACGGAGTCGTACGTATGTAATTGTAAACCCCTTTATCTCAATTACACTACGACAAAGGCTTAACGTAATTGGTATACATACATAATCGAGAAGACTGACTTATTGCTATTCCATATGCCGCCCCAAGTACCTTGGAGATTCATTTGATTTAGGTAAATGATATATTATCCTCAATAAGGGCACCTCTTGTATGAAATGTGATAGGCATACAAATAGACCAGGTTATATCACTGCGTTGAGGTGAGAATGACAGCAACTATGATGAAATTCCAGGTAACAGTCTATGAAGATAAAAAAAAAATGGAGATATTTAAATTCAATTACACACAGTCCGGTTATAATAAAGTTAAGATGCACACGAACAAACTTCAACGCAATACCAAAAGTAGTTCACGTGCAATTGGGTTTGTATGGGCCAAAGAGATTGCCTTATGGAGTAGCAAGTAGTCCAGCTATATGATAACAAACGATGGATAAGATTTTTTTCAGGAATGCAAGAAGTATTCATTTTCATAGATGACATATTAATCTCTGATAAAGATAAAAAAGAACATAGAGAAAGATTATGGGTAGTTCTAAAAAAAATTGAAGAAACATAGCGTAAATAAGAGTAAATGTATTTTAGAATTGCTCACAAACAGACACTCTTCAACGGAAAACCAAAAGTAGTTCACGTGCAATTGCACTGAACATTGTGGCATTTCAGACACTTCCTCTGAAAGTATAGCCCTAAGCACTAAATGCCATTGTAATACTCCTCAAATGTAAGCCGAGGCCAGAAGACGCTAAAAGGGCGTAGAAAAGTGAAGGTAATGATAGTGCATTAAGAGAGACGTCGAATGTGTCTACATCGCAAGACTAGTGATATACGAGATCCAAGGGATACTATCTGACAAGAGGAAGAAGAAGTTAAGATAAAAAAATGGATAAAGCAATCATACCGAGAGTCGCAAGTCATTCTTAAGCTAAAAGCGTTGGGATATATAATACACAAATAATGGTCAATTTGATAATACTGATGCGTAAGAGGAATAGTATTTGAATTTTTTTTTTTTTTTTGTGTGGTTTTCGGAAATGGTCGCGACTGAGATAAAAATAGAAAGACTGTTAGGATTAGAACATCGTATACAAATACTGCGACTTAAAAGCAACGCATTTTGGTATCACATTGTCTAAAGTAAGCCTGACTTATATCTGTGTGCGTGTGTGTACAGGAGGGGGGGGGGGGGGGGTGCTTGCGAACGCAATACAAAACAGTCACTACCTTCTACTTAAGATATTCTGTAAGTCTTCGATGATACCCTCAACAATTCTTTTTTCTACAGCCTTGAAACCTTTACCATTTACTACCATTACAGGACAAAATCCCTTTTTTTTCTTCAAAGAATAAGTTTGTGACCCTCTGAATACCCAATCCTAGATTATGGTTGTTTAAAGCGCTAACCTTTGTTAAATAAGTACCCGTTGAATATGTAAATACTATGCTTGACAACTGCCATGCTATAATTCTTGTTCAAATTAAAGTCATCTTTATCATAAGAAATACGCTCAACATATGATTAAAAATCAACTTAATTAATATGCTGAGCATATTTATTCATAATAGGAGCTAAATCTTATCTATTTTACACAGCGAACAAATTCAAACTCAATATTTCCTCTTAAATACTTCTAAAGTATACATCAATCCTTACTATTGAATTTGTCAATTGTTTAGTTACACTTACATCTGACCTTCGGTATGAGTGAAACTCCGATACTTCGATAATACGAAAGAAACATTAAACGCAATATGAAGAGGCCGCAGTTTTGATCTCTCCTCAATTTATCCACTTTGTCAAATCCCACATAAAAATGACTATGCTCACCTTCATTATTATTATTATTATTATTATTATTATTATTATTATTATTATTATTATTATTAATATCATTTTTAATTGCTAAGCTACAACCGTAGTTAGAAAAACATGATGCTATAAGCCCAGGGGCTCCAACAGGGAAAACAGCTCAATGAGGAAAGGAAAAAAGGAAAATAAAATATTCTAAGAGTAACAACATTAAAATAAAAATCTTTTATATAAACTATAAAAACTTTAACAAAACAAGAGGAAGAGAAATAAGATAGAATAGTGTGCTCGCGTGTACCCTCAAGCAAGAAAACCTGAATAATAATTTTTAAAATATAGATGCATTTCCTTCGTTTACCAGGCAGTTTTAAAAACGGAAAAACTATTATTTCATAAAACTAGTTGAGATGAGACTGTTGCAACATTACTCAACATCAATGACAATCACCATTGTGAATTTCAGCTTTTATCTAAGGGAGCTAAGGAAACGTCTTTGTTAAAAATAATACAAAGCACAGCATCCATTACAAATGAGTGGGCAGAAGGATTAGTTTTAAACACGATTCGAACAACACTTGTCTACCCCCCCCCCCCCCAAAAAAAAGGGGGAAAAAAAAAAGAAACCTTTGATGCGGAATAAGGGACAAAGAGATATTTAGAGTATGAACCGTGTAAAAACACCACGGAAGACAACTTAATAAACTAAAAATCTACCCTTCGCCTTGCAACACTGCAGATGTGATAAAAAAGATAAAAACTATAACTATAACCACAACCAATATTTCCACTAGTACTATATCTACTACTTGAAACGATTCTGCTAATTTTAGCAGTAATAAAACGTAATAAGAAAAGTACAGGTAATTAGATGAGAAACCCTTTGAACTATTTTCCCTGGGAGAGATTTATCTTCCGCACATTAAACCCAAAATGAGTCAAATATTTCTCGGATTTGTAACCGAACAAGTTGTTCGTGGCAATTTTCCATCCCCCTCACTGGTTTGTTAACTTCGCGTTGAGATCAAAGCTGGTGACTTGGACTTGCCCTGACTTTGAAGGTTCGCTAAGCGATATTTACAACAATGACATTTTGAAATGTTTCCTTTGACGATTTCTTCGTCCTGCAAATCGCAGTAGGTTAGGAAAAAGTGGATTTTTGGAAGGAAAAACTTGATATAAGTCTAAAAGTTGTTTATTCTAGAGAATAGAATATAATACAGACGTTTGCTACGTGTGAAGAACACCTTAAACGTTTTTTTTTTTTGTGTGTGTGTTAAGGACCTTGTGTAGAGAAAGTGCTGGATGTGTTTAAAGAATTAAACATGCAATGGTGAGTATAAAATAAAGTATAAAAAAAAATTCTACAGCATTTTCAAACCAGGAATATGATTAAAAGGTTTGCTGTTAGTAATGGCCAGAAAATCATGCAAATATTTGGTATATGTAAGGAACAGAATATAGCGCAAACATTTGTTGTCTGTAAAGTACGGGATATTATGTAATCATGCGCTGTGAGATGAACGAGATTTGGTGTAAACGTTTGCTGCGATGTAAAGAGAAGAACGCTTGAAAATGTTTAAGGCGTGTTTTTAACGAGATGAATAGGAGAAGTTTATCCAGATGAATATGCAATCACTTGGTTTTCCCTTGCTAATCGACGTGAAAGGAAATGTAAACTTCTGCTACAGAAAACTTAATAATCATTAGCACTATATTACCATATTCAGGTATTTTCACATTTAATTTATTTAGAAATTAAGGAATCGACATGAAATATATGGTAACAAAATGGTGGTCACTAGAAGTAATAAGAATCTTCCCTTTAATGTAACATTTCACAGCGCTAACGAAGAGATAATACTTAATAATACCAAGATATTACAAAATAAAAAAAGTTTGAGAATTGATTACATGAATGCTTATTTTTTAGTATTTCATGACACTTAAAGGTCCATGCCACTTTCCACTTGGTAAGCTGCTCTTCTGGGAGGGCACACCAAAATCAAACCATTCCTCTCTTCCACTGTCTTGAGTTAGAGTTCTTTTACTAGCGGGTACACTCAGACAATATTTCATCTGTATCGTTATTTCATTTCCTCACTGGGCTACTTTACCTGTTGGAGCCTTTAGGTTTATAGCATCTAGCTTTTCCAACTAGGGGTGTATCCTCCTCCAAATAATAATAATAATAATAATAATAATAATAATAATAATAATAATAATAATAATAATAATAATAATAATAATAATAATAATAATAATAATAGGCGATATACACATTGTAGCTTGCCAATCATGATTTCCGAAGAAGTATGTAACCAGATCATGCAATCCCTGGTCCATAACTACATTCAAAATCAAAGTATGACTGTACTGTATTAACCAATAAATATTGTAAAATGTCTTGCTCTTAATTTCTAAGATGATTTATGGTGCGTTAATATACGTCAAGTTAAGATATACATTCCTTATAAGAATTTTATGCTGAACTATGGCATGAACGATCCTTAGAGTTTGCTCACCCGACTGTTATTTAAAAGCAAATACGTTATCAACAGTTTACCATCATGATTTGTTAATTACACGTATCTTGCAGTTTAATGACTAGCGCGAGGGAATTTTTTTCACATGAAGTACTGTGGTAAACACAAGAGCACAGCAAAGCAAAATTATCTAAACACTAAGGAAAATTTATTATTTATAAAAATACAAATGAATTATTTTACATTTAATCAGATGTTTGAAAATTTGTTTCTTTTTTTATAAATATATCTAAGACAAACTACATTCAAAATTCTTTACAAAATAAATTCGAGTACTTAATATTTCTCCATAACTATGAAACTGTAAGCATGTTGAAGTAATCCATCAAATAAAAAATGAAGTCTATAATCATCAAAATGCATAGAGTGCCCAATATGATAATCGTACACATTATAACAAAAATTGGACCTCTGAGAGAGAGAGAGAGAGAGAGAGAGAGAGAGAGAGAGAGAGAGAGAGAGAGAGAGAGAGAGAGAGAGAGCAAAATTATACTGTTGGTGGAGCTGGCTGAACAGGTTACATT
>NC_090735.1:121190536-121205536 GCF_036898095.1 Palaemon carinicauda | reverse complement strand
TATAGTCAACATAATTGATAGGTGTATCCCCTCTCGTGTGCTAAGGTACCGAATGAAGGACAAACCGTGGTTCAATGATGATTGTAGACATGCTTATTTGGAGAAGCAGGAGGCCTATCATCTTTGGAAGGGTAAAAAATCAGATTTGACCTGGAATAACTATACTCAGCTTCGAGATTTTGCTCAGAGAGTTTATGCCTCAACTGAAAAGGAGTACAATTTAACCATAACTGAAACCCTTTCTGGTACAACTCAGGAACATAAAAGGTGGTCTACCCTTAAATCTGCACTATTTGGTGTAGATGCAACAGTTCCTCCTTTAATTGAACCAGATGGCTCAGTCACTCAATGTCCAAAGGAAAAGGCAACCCTTCATGCTGATGTTTTTGACAGTAAACAGAGTAATTGAAAACTTGAACTTCCTCATTCATTTTTTCCTGAGGCTAAACTAAACTAGTTTAGCTTTTCGATCTCGTGAAATTAAAGCTCTGTTGATGGACCTTGATGCTTATGGAGGTGTAGACCTCAATGGTTATTTTTCCAGTGATTTTTATAAAGACAGCAGATTTCTTAGCTCCAAAGTTAAGTTATTTTGCGCAAGTTAGCAAGAAGAGGAGCTTTTAGCACTTGTTGAAAGATTAGTAATGTTACTCCTCTATGTAAATGTGTTTGTGGTAGGTCAAGTCCCACTGATTACCGCCCAATTTCCATAACTCCCATATTATCAAAAGTTTTTGAACGTCTTCTAGCAAAACGTCTTAACAGGTTCGCTGAAGGTAATCATCTATTCCCTAGTTTGCAATTTGGTTTTCGTAAAGGCCTTCGAGCATGTGATGCCCTTCTTACAATCTCCAATGCTGTACAGAAATCCCTTGATTGTGGTCAGGAAGTTCGTATGATTGGCCTTGATTTAGTGAAGCCTTTGACCGTGTTAATCATGAGACCCTCATTTTCAAACTCAAACAATTGGGAGTGGGTGGGTCGTTTCTTAGCATTATTATTGATTTTTCAAGTAATAGATCTCAAAGAGTTGTTGTTGATAGGCACCATAGTGAGTATAGGAATGTAATATCCGGTGTTCCACTGGATAGTGTTCTTGTCCCATTACTTTTCATACTATATACACATGACATGTGGTTTTACCTAGAAAACAAGCTTGTTGCATATGCAGATGATGCTTCTCTCTTTGCATCAATTCCATCCCCTGATTGTAGATCTGGGGTTGGTGAATGCCTTAGAGATTTAGCTAAATTAGTGCATGGTGCAAATTATGGGGTATGAACAAAACTCAAAGTATGATTGTAAGTAGGTCAAGGACGGTGGCTCCTCAACATCTGGATCTCAGTATTGACAATGTTTCTTTAAATTTGTATGACTCTTTTAAAATTTTAGGTGTGATTCTCGACAGCAAATTTACTTTTGAGAAACACATTAGGACTGTGTCTTCTTCAATTGCACAAAAAATTGGCTTATTGAGAAAGTATTTTAAGATTTTCGGTGATCAATCTATTCTGAAGAAGTGTTTTAATTCTTTCATTCTACCTTGTTTCGAGTATTGTTTTCTTTTCTGGTCTTCAGCTACTGATTCTCATCTTAATTTGTTAGACAGAAACTTACGGTCTATTAAATTTCTTATTCTTGATCTAGATATTAATCTTTGGCACTGTCGTTCAATTAGTTCATTATGCATATTGTATAAGATTTTTCATAACTCTGAACATCCTTTACACTCATATCTCCCTGGACAATTCTATCCTGTTCGTTATACTAGGCAGGCAGTTAATTCTAATAGCCAGACCTTCTCCATCATGAGGCTCAATACTACACAGTATTCTAAAAGTTTTATTCCAGCTGTTACCAAGTTGTGGAATGATCTTCCTAATCAGGTAGTTGAATCAGTAGAACTTCAAAAGTTCAAAGTTGGAGCAAATGTTTTTATGTTGACCAGGCTGACACGAGTCTTTTTACAGTTTATATATGACATATCAGTTATTTACGTTGTTAATAGCTTATATAGTACATATTTGTTTTGACAGTGTTACTGTTTTAGAATGATTTATCGTTAACTTGTTCTCATCATTTATTTATTTCCTTATTTCCTTTCCTCACTGGGCTATTTTTCCCTATTGGAGCTCTTGGGCTTGTAGCATCTTGCTTTTCCAACAAGGATTGTAGCTTTCTAGTAATAATAATAATAATAATAATAATAATAATAATAATAATAACAACGATAATAATAATAATAATACATATATATACATATATACACACATATATATACATATACATACACACACACATATATTCATATACATACACACACATACATATATATTCATATACATACACATATATTTATATATATATACATATATATATAAATATAAATATATATTTATACACAAACATATATTATATATTATATATATATATATATATATATATATATATATATATATATATATATATATTACATATATATATATATATATATATATATATATATATATATATATATATATATATATATATATATATTACATACATATATATATATATATATATATATATATATATTACATACATATATATATATATATATATATATATATTACATACATATATATATATATATATATATATATATATATTACATACATATATATATATATATATATATTACATACATATATATATATATATATATATTACATACATATATATATATATATATATATATATATTACATACATATATATATATATATATATATATATATATATATATTACATATATATATATATATATATATATATATATATATATATTACATATATATATCTATATAATATATATATATATATATATATATATATATATAATTTATATATATATATATATATATATATTACATATATATATCTATATAATATATATATATATATATATATATATATATATATATATATATAATATTACTGAACAGAAACAATACACACACACACATATATACATATACATATACATATACATATACATATACATATACATATACATATACATATATATATATATATATATATATATATATATATATAATAATATCATAGAACAGGAACAATACATACATATACATATATATATATATATATATATATATATATATATATATATATATATATATACATGTAAACACATACATATTCATTCATATATATATATATATATATATATATATATATATATATATATATATATATATATATATATACTGTGTGTATATACATACATACATACATACATACTATATATATATATATATATATATATATATATATATATATATATATATATATATATATATATATATATTTAATAATAAATATCACTGAACAGAAACAATATTCTTCCTAAAATTAATTTGCCATCGTCTATTGTCTTTCATTACCATCCACCCTTTTCTTTTTTGACCAACTTCAGAAAAAAAATCAAATTCAGTAATGGGTTATAATTAAACCCGCATTTTTCTTCCTTTGCCTCGCAGCGAAACTTCAGTCATTAATGGTGACATCGTTGACATAACAATTAATTTTCCCGGGTAATTTCCCATCAAAAAGTAAATTCCAGCTCAAGGTTTTTATTTAACTATATGAATTACATCAAGCTCTTGCTTAAATAAATCCTTTTTCCTTGTAACGATACGTTACGTTTAAATCTGGTTATCCTTTATTTGCTAATTAAATGTAATGGAGAAATAAGAGGATAAAAATAGATTTATCATGTCTAATATTTTTTTTTAAACAATTAGTTTTTTTATAGAGTTTTTTCGTCCATATAAGTAATAAATTTGCAACCTAAATCTTGCAATAACATACAATGATGCGCAACAGGAAAAATATACTTTCTTTGAGCTAAACATGTCTCAATAATAAGCAATATTATCTTCAGTGCAAAATGAGATTGTAATTTTTCACCCAAAGCTTTAAATTCTCGGTTTTCAAATTTTCTACGAGTTATAATCTATCATCTTTCAAAAGTATCTTTCCTTCAACGCTAGAAAAATTCATTTTACGAATGTTTTACAGCGTTTTGATCTAATGGTCTATATGACAGAAATTCAATAGAGAGGAAATGCCAACTGGCCTTTTTATCTTATTTTCAAATGAACAATTTTTTTCTTAAACATATTTCTATTTCAAATATAGAGTATATAGTTATTTCAGTTGAAACTTTATCTGTCCATGAATTACCAAATTCCTTCTCAGAATCTATTCTAAAATTTCATGATGTAACAAAAAAAAAAGAAAAAAAAAGACAAAAAATACCGTTGTCAGTTTAGATCACTTTCAAAAAAGGATAGTTTGAGAATGCAAGTGGTTTCTTTAATAAGCTCTAAGGGCAATAAAATAATGGCGGTCGGATTCATGCCTCTTGAAGTTAATCTCTGCAATTTTCACCACTCTACGATTAAAATTGTGGCCAGCAAGCTGTTCACAAGGAAACACACACACACACACACTCACAAACAGGGAATAAAACATACCTCCTTCAAACTTCGTTGGCGGAGGTAATACTACTTGCAAAATGCATTAAGAACTAGAAAAGCACTCTGGCACTAAGAGTGCAGACCTCCGCCACGGCAGCTTACTTCTCGATACCAGCGTGCCTTTCCCCGACCCAATTAATCATTTCCAACTCTCTACATAACGGTTAAAAGTCACTGCAAGTTACATTACTTTACGATTAAAATTGTTGCCGTATGATTTATGACCGGAATTTGCTCTTTTCATTGACCTTGACTGTGACTTTCCAAATTCAATCATTTCCAGCTTTTTACATAACAGTTAATCCCTAAAGGTTTCAATACTCTGCGATTAAAATTGTGGTCAGGAAGCTGTTCACAAGCAAACACATATACACACACACACACACAAACAGGGGGCAAAACATAAACCTCCTTCCAACTTCGTTGGCAAAGGTAATAAGACAAATTTGACAAGACTGTATTAATACTGATAATGATATCAACATTAGCACCGATAATAATCAACTGGCATTATGGGAACTTCCCTTTGCAGCACTTTTCAATTTCTAGTGGATGAGTCTGGACCCAAAAAGTCCCGTTCTTTAGGTCATGTAATGATCGCTCCAACCTTAATGAGGCGAAACCATTGATTTCTTGATTCTTAGATAACTACAGTAATTTTCCTCGTATTTTCATCAATGTATGATTAACAGTCCCCCAAAAGTCCTAATAGTTTCTGAAAGCAAGACATAAAAATTAAGTTATTTTAAACATAGGCTATAAAGGCCCACATAGCTTTCTATGTAATTGATCATCTCTCTCTCTCTCTCTCTCTCTCTCTCTCTCTCTCTCTCTCTCTCTCTCTCTCTCTCTCTCTCTCTCTCATCTAATAGCTTTTAATCAATAATTAATCTTCCGTAGTTAAGGATTATCCAAAACTACCGGGCAATTCTCAAGATTTTCTGTTTTTTTTTCGTTTTTGCTAATCAAGATACGTTCAAGATAGAAAATATATCAAATATGTTTTTTTTTTTTTTTTTTTTTTTGCTAATCGAGATATGTTTTAGATAGTTAACATATCGAAAAGATAAATAAAAGCTATTCTAGTCTATTTTACTCAATGATTTTGAAAAAAAGATTGGTATTTGAACCAAATTCTCTCACAAAAACGATTTACACCAAGATCTTGTCTCTTTTTCTTTTACAGTCCACCATCTCATACAACTAATTCAAGCAAGGTATCATTTCTACGTTAACTTACGTTGTTTCAGCGAGTTTCAACGGGAAATGTCACACATAATTTTCATTGTTTGATGTCCTGACTTCTAAGAAATCGGAGTGAGAAGAAACTTCCGTTTCCTCCGGTTTATTTATTTGCTCCTTCGTCAAACAAGGTTGAAGCTGATCAAACATTATTAATGGATATTCAGAAGAATCGGTTTAAAGACGCCTATATTAGTGTTTAAGAAAGAAGAGGTTCTAAGATTGTACAGAAAATTTATACACATCTTTTTCTATACACTTATCAATATGGTGTACAATGACTGGGCTATTTATGGTAATTATATATGTTGGAAGAATGTTTTTATGACTATCTCTAAATACACTTATCATCATTAGCTAGAATATTCAGTGTCTTGTGATGACAAATGGAAGCAAGCAACATATTGAAAAAGGAGGCCAAGAACAAGGTTTATAAATATGCTAATATGCCCTAACAACACTCAAAATATGATTTGTACGTACGTCGAAGACATCAGCTAGTAAACATCTAGATCTCTGCATTGATAATGTTCCTACAACTAAATAAAACTCCTTTAAAATTTTAGGTGTGACCTTTGCAGATTTACGTTTCAGAAACATAATGTCCGTTTCTTCTTCAATTGCAATAAATAATCAGGATGAGAAAGTCTTAAGATTTTCGATGATCAATCTGTTTTGAAGATATATTTTAATTCTTCCATTCTGCCTTGTTTCGAGTATTGTGCTCCTGTCTGGTCTTCAGAGGCTGGCTTTCATCTTAGTATTTTGGATAAAACCTTGCGATCTATTAAATTTCTTATTCCTGGTCTAGACATTAATCTCTGGCACCGTCGTCCAGTTATTTCTTTACACAAATTACAAGCTTTTTCATAACTCTGACCATCCTTTACATTACGATCTTCCCTGACTGTACCATCCTGTACGTAGCACTACAGTAGGTATGCATTTAATTCTTTACAGACTTGCCATCTCCATCATAAGGCTCAATACTATTCTAGAAGTATTACTGCAGATGCAACCAGATTGTTGAATGATCTTCCTAATCAGGTACTTCAAAAGTTCAAACTTGCAGCGAATGTTTTTTTTTTTTTTTTTTTTTTTTTTTTTTTTTTTTTTTTTGTTGAACAGGTGACATACGTCTATCTTCATAATTTACGTATAACAAATCTAGTTTAGTATTGTTACCGATCCTAAGATGCTGTATATTCTTTATTTATTACTTCTCATGGTAGTTTATTCATTTCCTTTCCTCAGCATCCTGCTATTCCAAATACGGTTGTAGCTTAGCTAATAATAATAATAATAATAATAATAATAAATAATAATAATAATAATAATAATAATAATAATAATAATAATAATAATAATAATAATAATAATAATAATAACATATTTCAATAAGGCTGTAATGAGATTCCCATGTTCACAGTAAATCTAATTCAAACATTATTCAAAATTAAAATCAATGCTAAGAGAACGACATCGTATGCAACAGCACCACTCTTCAATATAAATTTTTTTTTTAAACTGACGCAACAAACAAAAGTAAACACAATTTACTAATTTTATAGGCAATATATGGAGTGTTAAAAATGAATCTAAGAGTAATGAATAAAAATCAGGAAAAAGGAAAGCCCACCAAGAATCTAGAACCGAAGACAAATACAAAAGTTCCTATCTGGCATATAAGGATAAGGACCACACGGAAGAAAAAAAAAAGTATTGGGATAAAATGAAGTCAAGAGTAAGGAAGAGGAAAAAGGTTGTGATACAGGTGCATACAAATTCAGTATAATCACCTCCATCTATGGAAGGATTTGAGAATCCTTCAAAAGGTGTCCGGGTCAGACATCTACCCTCTTTAGGATATCAGTCTGTGCCATCTTGTCAAAGGTATCATACATCCAAAACCGGAATATAAAGTAAGTTATCGTTATAAACCCTCATCACCACCCCCTTCCCCAACGCCCCCCCCCCCCAACACACACACACACACACACACATTCTTGTGCTTGTTGGAGACTAAGATATTTGGAGCGGACAATTTATTTCAAACAAACCTGCATACATAATGACTGTCTTGCGTCTGCCTGGAAAACCAACTTAAAACAAGAACTAGAGGGGCTTTCAGTAGAGCGCAGACCTCCGCCACAGCAGCTTATTTCTCGCCCTTTTGCTAGACCTTGACCTTTGACCTAGGTTCTTCAAAATAGAATAACTTCCACGTGTTAACATAACAATTAATCCCTGAAAGTTTCAGAGTAAAATTTTGACCTCCGCCATGACAGCTTATTTCTCGACCTTGACCTTGACCTTTGACCAAGGACTCTAAAATTTAATTGCTTTCACGTCTCAACATAGCAATTAATCTATGAAAGTTTCATTACTTTATTCACACACAAACAAGCGGACAAAATGGGGAGAAAAGACAACCTCCTTTCAACTTCGTTAGCGGGGATAATTAGAGGAAGAGGAGGAGTAAATAGCAGGTTGGCCAGGGCACCAGCCACCCGTTCAGATACTACCGCTAGAGACTTATTGTTCCTTTGACTGGCCGACCAGAGAATACTATATTGGATCCCTCTTTTTAGTTACGGCTAATTTTCCCTTTACCTACTTGTACACCGAATAGTTTGGCCTATTCTTTCCACATACTCCTCCGTCCTCATACACCTGAAAACAATGAGATTACCAAACAATTCTCCTTCGCTAATTGGTAAGGGTAGAAGTGATTCTTTAGCTATGGTAAGTAGCTCTTCGTGTAGGAGTACGACACTCCAAAAATCAAACATTTGTTCTCTACTTTTGGGTAGTGCCTCAGCCTCTGTGCCATGGTATTCCACTCTCTTGGGTTGGAGTTCTCTTGCTTGAGGGTATACGTGGGCACATACTTCTATCTTATTTTCTCTTAAACTCGTTTTTATGAAGCTTTTATAGTTTATATATTAAAGATCTAATTTAGTGTTGTTACTGTTCTTAAAATATTTCGATTTGATTGTTCACTGCTCCTTTTGTATTTGCTTATTTCCTGGTTTCCTTTCGCTACTGGGCTATTTTTTCTGTTGGAGCCCTTGGGCTTATAGCTTCTTTGTTTTTACAACTAGAGTTGTAGCTTAGCTATAATAATGATGATAATAAACGATAGTAATGGAAGGAGAGGGAAAGGAATTGAAGGAACGTTTCACTATCAACAAACATAAGGCCTTGTAATTCTCGTTTGTTTTTGTAGTCCAAGTTGAGTGGAGTCGAGACCTAAGTACAAAATAGTAGGCCTATGCAGACTAGTAATATATCAATATTATACTCGGCCAATTCAATGTCATTTAAGAGTTTCATTGCTTTCTTTATGTAGCTAAAAAGTATATATAGATATAGATATAAATATAGATATAGATATAGATAGATAGATATATGTAATTGATAAATCTACTGAATGAAAAAACATTGAAAAATACTTAAATGCAGTTAAATCTATTCACGTATTTCATTCAAGATAAAGTACTTCCTCTCATTTCCATTATCTAGTTTGTAGGTTTCAATACCAAACACCGTAAGTTTGAAGTCTGTAAAACGAGAACCCCAACAATAGCATTCCTTAGAATCTCATTCTCTTTTTGTGTGTGCAGTATCCCGAATTTGGAAATGACCGTGTTTTCCCCTCATCGTCTAAGATCGTGACTTGCATCCCAAAAAAAGGCATTCTCATTTCCTACTTCAAGCAGAACGTTCTGTTTCTAAACACTGCACAAATATTCGAATGGAAGTCTTCGTGAATAGATGAGAAAGTTGTTGTGCTTAGCTACTAGTTAATTATAAACATGTAATGATGGGGAAATTATGAACATATAATTTCCATGTTAAAGAATAAACACTTATTAAGTAAATAAAAACTATCTATTAACCTGCATAAAAAACTAATATGCACAAAAAAAAAAAAGGTTTGTGCAGTTTAAGATCATGTACTGTATTACCTTAAAATTTACTAATCGAAATAAAGAGAACTGATTAGCAAAACATAAGTGTAATTATATCATAATTTTTTTTTTCTGTTAGGAGTGATATTGAATTCATCACGAGTGTTTCTAATATTTTAATTAGAAACGAGTGCTAGTTATTGAACAATTAGTGGTGAAAGATATTTCCTTTATCAAATCTCGAAGTCTTTTCTATTTTATTAATTTTTCTATTATCCCTGCTTTAAGAAAAAGCAATATAACTTCATAGAAAATGTTTAAACTTAATCCTTTCTTATATAATGATCACCTTATCAAGAAAAACCTACAAATGATTAACAAACTCCATCACAAATCCATTATAAACTTCTATGTATACCATTATTTTTAGCCTAATTTGAAAACACATTAACCACAATTTTATGAAAATGTCTAACATCTCACATTTACTTACAACTAATTTTAAAGTAAAGAAAATAGTCCTCCATCAACAAAGTTAGGGGAACTTTATTAAACAGAGCACTGAAGAAATTCCACACAGATCAGTTGGAGAGGAAAGTGATATGAATAAAAACCAATTATTATTATTATTATTATTATTATTATTATTATTATTATTATTATTATTATTATTATTATTATTAAATGCTAAGCTACAACCCTAGTTGGAAAAGCAGGATGCTATAAGCACAGGGGCCCCAACAGGGAATATAGCAATTTTTATAGAAGTCCTTTCATCGTAAAGTTTTTTTTTTTTTTTTTTTTTTTTTGGGGGGGGGATAGGGGATCCATAACGCCTCTCTAAATGACCTGAGTTATGGGGGAAATCTGACCTTCAGTGAGCCATTGGTAAAGAGCGTGCTGTCTCAGGAGACGTGGTTACTGATCATTTGGCGTTGCAATGTTTGCTTTTATTTAAGGTCACATTCGGGAACTGCTAAAGAAATCTCTCTCTCTCTCTCTCTCTCTCTCTCTCTCTCTCTCTCTCTCTCTCTCTCTCACATTTTCGCAAGTCAAATTCTTGCTGGTTAGAAAAATCATACACACACACACACACACACACACACACACATATATATATATATATATATATATATATATATATATATATATATACATATAAATATTTTGATTAAATGCTAAAGGACTTGTAGCATTACCCACTGTAAGTCAACACTTAAAAAATAGAATATATATATATATATATATATATATATATATATACATATATTATAAATATATATATATATATATATATATATATATATATATATATATATATATATATATATATATATATATATATACATGAGAGAGAGAGAGAGAGAGAGAGAGAGAGAGAGAGAGAGAGAGAGAGAGAGAGAGAGAGAGAAAATTAAATAGTTTCCACAAATTGGGGTGGGGGTTCAAAAAAAGAAAGAAAAATAAACCAACCAAAATCTCGTTTGTAAATTACATGATACATCATGGATGAAACAACCTCATTATTATCAGCAGTCTCAAAATCTATTCTGCACTAAGTTCCAGCTGCTGTTCTCTTTGCGTTCTCCATTATCTCAGACTACATTTTTCTTTTTTTTTTCTACGAATATTCCTTCTTCAAGAGTTCAGTGACGATAGTAGTAAATAACACATTATTATTATTATTATTATTATTATTATTATTATTATTATTATTATTATTATTATTACTGTCATCATCATCATCATTATTATTATTATTATTATTATTATTATTATTATTATTATAAGCTAATCTACAACCATAGTCGGAAAAGCAGGATGTTATAAGCCCAAAGGCTTCAATATGGAAAATAACCTAGGCAGGAAAGCAGATAAGGAAACATCGAATAGCATTGCCTGAGTTTACCCTAAAGCAAGAGAACTCTAACCCAAGATAGCGAAACACCATGCTATAGAGGTTATAGCACTGATTGGGATGATGGGTTGAAAAGAATGAGAGTAGTTAGTTAGGGAATATTTTGGATAATTGAGTAGTAATAGTAAGATTAATGTAAAGTACACTTGAGAACAGATAAATGTATTTAACATCGTTAAGAACACAAATAAGTTTTCTATCCAATATATTTACTTTTTAGTGTGTTATCTACTCCATACCATGAAAGAATATCCAATATATTTACTTTTTAAAGTTATCTAGACCATACAATGAAAGAAAAGCTTTTCCTACGTTACAATACGTGTTGCACAGACGCAAAAGCACACACACATTAATTTTCAAACACATGTGCCTCTACGATTTAACACCATGCAATGAAATAGAGCCCATTCACGTGTCACACAGCGAACCGAAAGCACATGAAAATGATATAGGATGATGTAAAGCGGATCATGGACCTCTTAATTGGTCATTAGTGTCGAATGCAAAACCATTTAGTACGAAGTTTCGGGATTTGCTTGATGTTGTCCATCAATCTATTAGGATTAATCATGGACTAATTGTTTCTCGTCTTGATAGCCGATTGATTACCTGTTGGCCTTTAATTTTATTTTCATTTTTTGTTCACTTTCCGGCTCTCCTTGTTTTGATTATTATTAAATATTATTACTAATTATCATTATTACTAATTATCATTACTACTAATTATTATTAATTATTAATATTACTATTATCACTATTATCAATTATCATTCATTGTTAATAATAATGATAATAATAATTTATTATTATTATTATTATTATTATTATTATTATCATTATTATTATTATTATCATTATTATTATTATCACTAGCTAAGCTACAACGCTAGTCGGAAAAGTAGGATGCTATTAGCCCAAGGGCTCCAACAGGGAAAAATGGCCAAGAAAGGAAAGAAAATAAACTACAAAAGAAGTAATGAATAATTCATGAAAATATCAATGATCTACCCTGGTCTGTCTCTAAATTTAGTTTCGGTCATTCTCCTTCAATGACAAGCCAATTTTTTTAATCAGTCGAGTTACAGAATAAATCATTGTAATTATCAATACCAGAGATAAGATAACTGCCTATCATTAAGTAATGAGTTCCCTTCAGTCCCTAAACTTGAAGAAATTTAAACAATTAAAAATAATAAATTTTACCGAACGTCGTTTAATGCGAAACCATATTTATAGTAAATATATTAACATCCAATAAAAGTTACAAGGTGACATCTCACGAAAGAGAATATTTGTGGATAGCCGACAACAATGATTTTATATATTAACCTCTAATATTTCATCATAAAAGTATAACACATTTGGTTACATATCATACATACAACCTTAATGTTCCACGTTTGTGTTATTGGCTTGAAGTGAAAGAATTTTTCCGTTTTATTTAATGAAGTTGGACGGTGCTTTTCCTTAATATGTTGAAAGTTACGTGTTAGAAAATTCGTTGTTAATGACAAGACTATATATGAGTCTGATTATACTCATAATATATATATATATATATATATATATATATATATATATATATATATATATATATATATATATATATATATACATATAACGAAAATAGATACTTCAACATTTTAGTCGATTTATGAATAGTCTAAAATGTTCAAATACCTACTTTCATTCGCCTTTCTGTTATATATGTATCTCTCTCTCTCTCTCTCTCTCTCTCTATCTCTCTCTCTCTCTCTCTCTCTCTCTCTCTCTCTCTCTCTCTCTCTCTCTCTCTCTCTCTCTCTATATATATATATATATATACATATATATAGAAATATATATATATATATATATATATATATATATATATATATATATATACAGTATATATATATATATATATATATATATATATATATATATATACAGTATATATATACAGTATATATATACAGTATATATATATATATATATATATATTATGTATATATGTATATATACATATATATATATATGTATATATATGTATATATGTATGTATATGTATATATATATACATATGTATATATATGTATATATGTATATATATATACATATATATACATGTATATACATACATATATATATATATATATAGAGAGAGATATATATATATATATATATATATATATATACATAATATAACATATATATATACATATATATACATTATATATATATGTATATATATACATATATATACATATTGTATATATATATATATATATATATATATATATATATATATATATATATATATATATATACCTCTTTGAGTGGGGATACCTCAACGTTGTGAAAGGGTTTGTTTATCGTCATGATAAGCAAAGCTATACTAGTTAGGGCTACCCATAATAGGTTGGTAGCTGTGAGTGATCAGACAACAATATCCACGATCACCAATCCACAATGGCCAACACACGTAGATTCAACCCTTCTTACCCCATCCCAATTTCCTAACTACCTCTCAGGGTACCCCTTCCATTAGGGTATGAGTACTCTCTCTCACCAAACCCGAGAGACGAGAAGAGACCTAGTAGTCATATGTTTGACAATGCCACTCAGCGTGACGGGAGATATATATATGTGTGTGTATATATATATATATATATATATATATATATATATATATATATATATATATATACATATATACATACATACTGTATATATAGATATGTATATATTTATATATATAAATGTATATATAGATATGTATATATTTATATATATAAATATATATATACAAACATATATGCATATGTATAAATATACATATATATATACATATACATACGTACAAACAACACCGTCATTAAGTAATTCTTGCAAAACTTCAGGCTTCCTGAGAACTGTTCAAAACCTACTTGAAACTTCCAACACTTTGTTAAGTTTTTCTTTGATCAGCCAAAACACCAAAATTTTGGTACAGGCAGGCAACATAAAATGTATCATGATATTAGCTAAAAACTTTTAAAGCTTCGTCCTTTATAATTAGCAAGGATTTAAATCAAATTCGATTAAATTCAAGTTTTCTCTAAATTAATCTATCCATTCATCTACACAAACATTTTATATATATATATATATATATATATATATATATATATATATATATATATATATATATATATATATATATATATATATATGTATGTATGTATGTATATATATGTGTGCGTGTGCGTGTGTGTGCGTCATGTATACCTCTAAGTATCTGGATTCTTTCTACCTCGGGAATGGAGACCCAAGGGGGAATCAAATTTATGATAATAGCTTCTGCTTGCTGGAACCTCAGTTTCTTGGGCCCGGGTTTGATCCCTGGCTATAAGCTA
>NC_090735.1:121178036-121185536 GCF_036898095.1 Palaemon carinicauda | reverse complement strand
CAACCATGTCACGAGAGCCCATAAAAGAATTGGAACCTGACCGCTACCAGCTGTCCGAGGATTTACCTGGCGAGACATCAGTCTCTTACCAGCGAGTTTTACCCAATTCCCCGGGCCACCACGTGACACAATTGGTAGTAATTCATTCAAATTACCCCTAATGAGTCAATATGGATTAATATCAACACAACATCGTGTTCAAATAGAAATAAATTTCTACCTCATACCTGGGATCGAACGCTAGCCCCTTCTAATGAAAGGCCAGGTTGAAACCAACCATGTCACGAGAGCCCATAAAAGAATTGGAACCTGACCGCTACCAGCTGTCCGAGGATTTACCTGGCGAGACATCAGTCTCTTACCAGCGAGTTTTACCCAATTCCCCGGGCCACCACGTGACACAATTGGTAGTAATTCATTCAAATTACCCCTAATGAGTCAATATGGATTAATATCAACACAACATCGTGTTCAATGAGGTAGAAATTTATTTCTATTTGAACACGATGTTGTGTTGATATTAATCCATATTGACTCATTAGGGGTAATTTGAATGAATTACTACCAATTGTGTCACGTGGTGGCCCGGGGAATTGGGTAAAACTCGCTGGTAAGAGACTGATGTCTCGCCAGGTAAATCCTCGGACAGCTGGTAGCGGTCAGGTTCCAATTCTTTTATGGGCTCTCGTGACATGGTTGGTTTCAACCTGGCCTTTCATTAGAAGGGGCTAGCGTTCGATCCCAGGTATGAGGTAGAAATTTATTTCTATTTGAACACGATGTTGTGTTGATATTAATCCATATTGACTCATTAGGGGTAATTTGAATGAATTACTACCAATTGTGTCACGTGGTGGCCCGGGGAATTGGGTAAAACTCGCTGGTAAGAGACTGATGTCTCGCCAGGTAAATCCTCGGACAGCTGGTAGCGGTCAGGTTCCAATTCTTTTATGGGCTCTCGTGACATGGTTGGTTTCAACCTGGCCTTTCATTAGAAGGGGCTAGCGTTCGATCCCAGGTATGAGGTAGAAATTTATTTATATATATATATATATATATATATATATATATATATATATATATATATATATATATATATATATATACATATATTACATTATATACCTATATATATGTGTGTCTGTGTGTTTTCTTGTGTGTGTTCTACAATCAGTTTAGATCTCATACTTTAAAAAAAAAAAAACAAGTAGGAATAAAATAATAGAAAAAAAATGCAATAACGCAAGAATCTTCTTTCACTGCTAGGAAACGTTACCGACCTCACAAACTTAATTTTTCTCCTGACAGACTTACGAGGTCGTGAGGGTGATGAGGTTTTGGCCAGAGGCGACGAGACCTTCAAGACGCGATGAGAGAATTCGATTCCGAGAGACTTTGATCAAAAGACCATCATCCCCGATGGCTCGATTATCTGATAAAAAATGAAAGAGTTCGGTCCGTCGAAAACATCATTACTCTCTCGACTTTATTATGGCTTCTTTTCCTTTTCCTGTTTATGCTAGCACGTACATTTTCCCATATGATTTATTATTATTATTATTATTATTATTATTATTATTATTGTTATTATTATTATTATTATTATTATTAAAAATTTATCATTATTATTATCAAAGCTAGAACCCTATATGAAAAAGCAGGATTCTATAAGCCCAAGGGCTCAAACAATAGAAAATAGCCCAGTGAGGATAGGAAACTAAGATAATAAATATACTACCAAAGAAGTAATAAAAAATTAATAGAAAATATCTTGAGAGTACTTGTTTCTTAATTTCCATTGATTAATCCTTGGATGGTACAATCCCTATTCTTCCATTCCAGGAAGGCAATGCAAATTAGAATACTTCACATATCGAAAACGATAAAATGTGGCCATAAAATTTTGCCTAATGAATGATTATTTAAAACCGATTTGTGCATTTTTGATAACAGGAAAATGAAACTAGAGAATAAAACTTGCATAAGTATATGGAATATACATCGTATTGTATATATACATACATATATATATATATATATATATATATATATATATATATATATATATATATATATATATAATATACGTAAACTGTATGAGACTTTCGTTTTGCTCTTAAGATCAAGTATCATTATAAGATGATAGAAGCCACATGTTCATATAATCACACTTTTACTTCCATTTGCTTGCTTTAACGTACCTACTCTGTCTGTTTTAGTTGTATTCTCAAAATGTTAGCTATCTTTATTAAATCCCTTTTTCTCTAATGAAAGTGATCGTTTCCATCCTCCCCTTGTCTTGCAGTAGAACCGTACAGTATGCGTCTTCCCATGGAGATTTTTTTCTTTTTTTTTTTTATTCAAGCATCCCCTTTCTCCATTTCATTTTTGCTTTTCCTTGGTTTAAAATCTCTTTCATTTTCCAACACAGGTCAGGTCTCTGAATCTGCATCACAATTTTTATTTTCTCCTATTTTAGTATCTTTTTGGTGTACAATTATCAAACCTTAATTATAGTTACAATTTCCAATTCACAACTTCGTGCAATTCATGTTTTTCTTCATATATTTCTTTTTCTTTTAATCCTTTACATGTTTATTCTGAATTCTTTATTTTAAAGTTTCTATACGACCCGTTGCTCCTCTATCCCCAAGATCTCTCTATCTTGCCACCAGAAGATGATATCGAATCCTCAAAGATTTCTCTGCCGAGACTGAAATGATCGTTGTATTTTCCTCCCCTTATCGCGTTAAAGCCTTTGTGGTTTGCTGAACAATTTTCCTTTGGACTGAGGATTAAATTCTCTACTCTTTTATATCCTTATCTTTCCCAAGATAAAAATTTCACTCCGCTTTACTCTGATACTTTCCCCACACACGCAAACCTTTTGAGTTGTTTCCCACTGCTGAGTAAATATCAAAACTAAAAACTAGGCATTCCCGCATCTTCATATTTACTTTGAAATATCTTAATATGTACAGTTTGTGTCTAGAGTTCCCGTTCACAATACCACAGACTAACAATGGTAGTAGGTTAGCTAGTTAAGAGAGTTATTGGGTCCTTTGACTTGCCAGACAGTACTACATTGGATCTCTCTCTCTCTCTCTCTCTCTCTCTCTCTCTCTCTCTCTCTCTCTCTCTCTGGTTATTGCTAATTTTCCTTTGCCTACACATAAACAGAATAGTCTGACCTATTCTTTTCACATTCTTCTCTTTCCTCATACACCTGATACCACAGATTACCAAGCAATTCTACGCTCAAGGGGTTAACTACTGCACTGTAATTGTTCAGTGGCTACTTTTCTCTTTGTAAGGGTACAAGGAAGACTTTAGCAATGGTAAGCAGATCTTCTAGGAGAAGAACACTAAAAACTCCGACTATTGTTCTCTAGTCTTGTGTAGTGCCATAGCCTCTGTACCATGGTCTTCCACTGACTTTTGGTAGATTTCTATTGCTTGAGGGTACACTCGGGAACACTATTCTATCTTATTTCTCTTCCTCTTGTTTTTAGGAAGTTTTATAGTTGATAAATGAAAGATTTATTTCAATGTTCTTAAAATACTTTATTTCATTTGTTCATTACTTCTCTTATAGTTTATTTGCTTATTTCCTTTCCTCACTGGGCTATTCTTCCCTGTTGGAACGCTAGGGCTTACAGCATCCTGCTTTCCCAACTAAGGTTGTAGCTTGGCTAATAATAGTAACAATTATAGTGAGTATCGGAATTCTTGAAGGCAAATGTACATTGCGAAATCCCACTATGAATATATGAATAAAATAGCAATATTCATCTGCGAATTCCTTCAATGAAAATCAGTTAAACTGTTATATTTATCAAGGATTCATTCTCTCAGTATCAGTTAAACTGTTATATTCCACTATGAATTCCTTTCAAGTATCAGTTAAACTACTATTTTTAATTGCGAATTTCTTCTCTTGGTATCAGTTAGCCAACAACAAACAACAACAAAAACAAATGCTGCTGTTTCTAGTTCGATCCAGGACAATGGCTTCCGACATGTCCTAATTAATATCTTGGGTTTAGCCATTTTCCATCAAGCTGGCCACTGCGGATTGGTGATGTGGAGAGACTTTAGTCTAATCGCTCACAGCCAACCAACCAATTAAGTACCCTTGACTAGTACAGTTCTGCTGATCATGGCAATAAACAAACCCAGTCACTACGTTAAGGTATCCTGCGACAATGATATTCCCTGCGACGCTAGATAACACACATATCACTTGATAAAATCAATATACAACGGATATTCTTCACAAAGAGGATAATGTCCGTCTGTTCATCGCGGCAGTGTCTTATGGCTGGCATCCTTACCATAGGTCAAGGCCAAAAGGACTCCAAGAGATAAATAAAACAATAACAATCCCTTACAACGATCGTGACTCGGCGCATTCTTCTGTCGACTCAACACATAACCCTCCTTCCTTGCCATCAATTCATTACTTTTATTCTTCTTACTTCTTTTGAAAGAAGAGAAATGGAAAAAAAGTATCCCTTCTTCAGCATCTGCTTTACAGTACAAATAAACCAATCAGCGGAATAATGGAATGCACACACATGTTAAAACGCATGACTTGCAATTTCGTAATGATAACAGCCACCCCGATGACCATGATGCTAATGATATGCCAATATAAAAAAAAAAAACTTACTTATTTCGGGTTTTGTCCATAATCGTAGGCCATTAAGGGTCTGGCACGTTTAGCAATGATCGGAATTCAGGTTCGTTAGGAAAGTTGTTGAAAATACTGGAACATTTTGAAATAATAATGACCTTATGTGCTATCATTAGAACATTACTAAACATTTTGCATGGTTGTTAACTCCATTTTCAATATTTTGTTTTTCTTTTATACAACCCACATCGTCCATTTGACTCCTTTTGTTTATTTCTTTGGGTGTTAATTTGTTCAAAAGATTTTTTAAAAAAACAATTGTCATTGTTACTCTGATCCTTTAAGAATTCAGTTAAACAAGAATCAATTGATTAGGACTTTTATATGGCACTAATTTTATTAATTCATTACATTCCAGTTCCGTGGGCCAATAGCATATCCCAAAAAATAATTTCTCTAAAAAAAAAAATAATAATATTCTTGGATTTATACTTTTCTAACCAATATTCTAACACTGCACCTATAAGCAAGCTAATAAGACACTAAAAAAAACTTCATTAATTATATGCATCAAAAAGCAAACTGTCTTTGCCTATGTGATGTTAGTCGAAGCGAGGACTTATGTAAAGCCTCCACAGAAAGCCGATGCCAACTACTCGGTGAACGGATAAGGATCTCTTCTTCACCTGTTGCATGGAAGCCGCACGCCCAAGATCCACTGATGAAGCCTGGATCAGTATTCATCGCGAACTTAATCGCTGCCGGTGTGTTTTCCGAGGTCGGGATTTTCTTGATGCATAAAATCCGCTGGTAATAATTCTGGAATTATTGGAACTTTAAATATGATACAAAATTCCAGTACAATAACATTTCCATAAGGACTGGACAACCCACAACGAAAGAACAAAATAGAGAGAAACCATTATTATTATTGATGTTGTTGTTGTTGTTCCTAGCTAAGCTAAAAACTTAGTTAGAAAAGCAGGATGCTAGAGGACCAAGAGTTCCAACATGGAAAAATGGCGTGGTGAGAAAAGGAAAGAAGGAAATAATCAAACTACAAGAGAAGTAATGAACAATTAAAAGAATATATTTTAAGAACATTAACAACATTAAAACAGATCTTTCATATATAAAATATAAAAAGAAACTTATGTCAGCCTGTTCAACATAAAAACTTTTGCTGCAAGTTTGAACTTTCGAAGATCCACACACTCAACTACTTGATTAGGAAAACCATTCAACAACTTGGTCACGGTTGGAATAAAACTTCTAGAATACTGTGTAGTATTGAACCTCATAAACGAAAAGGCATGACTATTAGAAAGGCATTACAGTTATAGAAACTAAACTGGTATTTTGAAAAGTTTTCTTACTCTTTGGAGTTCTTTACCCGACTGCTAGACCTTTTAGGCAAGCGTCCAATTATTGTGATACCGCTTAAATCATAGCTTGGTTTCGAACCCTAATCTCTTTTATTAGTAGGACAATTGCATCGCCATTACACTACAAGGTCTGTAGCAGAATATATATATATATATATACATATATATATATATATATATATATATATATATATATAGATATATATATATATATATATATATATATATATATATATTATATATATATATATATATATTATCTAACTATTTATATATGTGTATATATATACATATATATATTTATATATAATCCATATTCATAATATATAGTATATATAGTATACATATGAATCCAGGGATCCAGTGCAGTACTGTTTGGCCAATCAATTGACCCAATAATTCCCTAGGGGTAGTGGTATGTATACTGATGCTTATATATATATATATATATATATATATATATATATATATATATATATGTATATATATATATATATATATATATATATATATATATATATATATATATATATATATATATACATATATTTATATATACACACACACACATGAACGCTGCCTCCTACCGTTTCATTTGAATAGGCATTCTCAATCTTTACTCTACTCTAATGGATTATTTGAGAGAATACTACAAAAGCAGAAATGTATCCAAGTACCCATTTTCATTACTTTATTGATTTTCTTCTTTAAAAAGTCTATCATTCCAAGTTTATTCTTCCGTTTTTCGATACTTTTGCTATCTTAATAATCTAAATTCACAAATCGATTGAACGGAAAATAACCGATTCCCTAAGAAAATAAGAAAGGGAAAACATTAAAGTTATGTGGGATTGGCTTGGCTTTGGTAAGGGTGTGTCGGTATTCATTCATGATCACGATGATTGCTATCACATGAGCCTTCCCTGGAATCTGAAACAGTCATTCGAAGAGCACTATTAATGCTTGTATTAAGAGATAACAATTCTTACTAAACTAAAAGAAGTTTCTGGTTATATTTAAAAAATATGAAAGAATATTGCTGCACTGACGGAAATGACAGTCTAATATTGTCTTATATTATGGAAATATATATCGTTCCGATATTTTGCCTAAACTTTACCAGATTCCCTCAAAATATCCATTTAACATACATCAATGCGAAAAATATAAACCACATCACTTGCTATACTATTTTCTTCTCTGATTAATGAATAATAATAGCTCACTAATGGTGACTAATTAGACCTATAAAAACGGTTTATACAGAGTTCAAATTTAGACATACTTCCATGCCACGCCTCTATGAACAAAGACCTGAGATCTTACAAGATTTTATTTAAGAAAGAAAGATACTTCTTGGTGTTCTACCATATGATCCTCGCGACGTGTGAAAGAGACGACCTATCATTAACATCATCCAAGCCAATATTGAACAATTTGATAATACTTCATTAAATAAAATGTAATCACATCCTCCTA
>NC_090735.1:121165536-121170536 GCF_036898095.1 Palaemon carinicauda | reverse complement strand
AACAAGAAAAGAAATTAGATAGAATAGTGTGCCCGAGAGTACCCTTAAGCAAGAAAACTCTGACCCAAGACAGATGAAGATCATGGTAAAGAGGCTATGGTACAAGAGCAAATAATTTTCGCTGAAGCTATTCAAAATATTAAAGTTCTTTTCATATGTAACCACCCTTAAATTTGTAAACAAATACTCACACTGCAAGCCCACTTATAAAACCCTTATTTACTATAGACCTCAAACCCAAGATGAGTAGACTTACCCAGTCTGGGATATTAATCAGACAATAAGATTATCATGATTCATAATATCTGGCGAGTAATCAAGGAGAGACATTAAAAGAAATTATTTTATAAATAAAATCTTAAGTAGGGATAACCCTCAAAATAACAAAAATAAACAAATAAATATATCACAATAAGAGCGATGGAATATAACGCTTACCAGGGCAATTTAATTTGGACTTCAAATATTTAAACATTTAAAGTAGGTATTCCCTCGCAAATAAAATTACCCAATTTTTATATATGTTAGTGAAATATTTACACGTTTAAAATAAGTATCTAACTACACTACGTGTCCCGAAGAGGTAAACTGATATAAGAGGAATAAAAGATATTCTGATCTCATCTAAAAAAAAAAAAAAAAATTAGATGCCGGAAAATTATCTTTTCCCAATTCCTGCAATATTATTCCAGAACGAGAAAATAGCGCCATGTTTCATTGGGTTTTCTTCGATATTCAGGCAAAACTTATTGTGGAATGAAGCTTTTTCCCTGTGGGAATAAAATAAAAATTATAATTTGGTTGTATAATATAACTGCAATTTTATGAGAAAATATAAGACCAAATTCCTGCGAGTGATATTTTGATAATGTAAAAATGCAACAATTTTTTGTTTACTTCAAAGCACCTGTTATTTTTATTCGTAATTTATTTCTGACGTCTCATTTGTTCTCAAATGCATGAACGACGAAATTCGCATGTAAGTATGACGAATTCGGAGTTAATTTGTATTTTTCCCTATCTAATACAAACTTGGAGTTATTTATGTGGATATTCTCTCTCGTTCATCTACTTGAATAATTACATCATAATACACCAGTGTTATTTTTAAGGAATGGCTTCTTATGGAGATATAATAATAACAACAACAACAATAATAATAATAATAATAATAATAATAATAATAATAATAATAATAATAATAATAATAATAATAATAATAATAATAATAATAATAATAATAATAAATGTTACGCTCCATTTCCTTAACCTCAACCTCAAACCAAGCCAGACAGTTCGCCTAACAAGGTTAATAATTTGGACCTTCATGTAAGATTAAAATGAGAGAACAAACTTCCCTTAAAATGACAACGTCGATTGAACCGACAGCTATAATTCAAAAATAAAAGGAATAGCAATAAAATTACAAGACAAATCGAAATTTTACACTTTGTGTTTAATTGTTCTAAAAGGAATAGCAATAAAATTACAAAACAAATCGAAACTTTACACTTTGTGTTTAATTTTTTTAAAACGAATAGCAATAAAATTACAAGACAAAGCGAAATTTTACACTTAAGTGTTTAATTTTTTTTATTCAAAGTATCAAAACTATCATGAGACAACTCTTCTGTCTAAAATTCAAATGACTACAGCAAAATATAGTTAAAGATAATGAGAGAGAGAGAGAGAGAGAGAGAGAGAGAGAGAGAGAGAGAGAGAGAGAGAGAGAGAGAGAGAGAGATTTAGCTATCGAAAGTGCCAGGGAAACAGTATTCCATTCATAAAACCAGATGTTATATCTCCATATAGGTTTCCTACCTATTAATTGGGGTGTCAAAAGTTGGGGGAAACCTTTTGAAAGTTGTCAAAATCACGGCCATACAGTGAAAAATCGAAATTCTGCATCAAATTCGTTTAAAAGTTTCACTCTACTGGAAGAAGTAGCTTTCTTATAAGGATAAAACAAGAGAGATTTATTGCTGAAATAAATACGTTTATATCTATAAATCCACCAAATTTTCATTATTTACTTTAATCAATCTTCTTTATTGATCGAATCTGAGTTTAATTATCCATTTTCGTGCACACATTGTACGATATATCTATTTACCTATATATAAAATCGTTAACCTAAAATTATTCTTTCCTAATAAATTTCATAACCATTTTCTTCCAATATAGTTATTCATAAACTCAATCTCTCCGAGGTAGAAACAGTAATTGAGCCAATAAAGCTAATTATGTTAACATTAAATCAGGTTATGCTTCTGGATTATCTGATCAACTCTCGAAACCCTGTGAGGCATATGCAGACTCACACTTGAGATCTTGAAAAAATTCTTGTTCGAAGAGTTCGTCTGCTGCTTCTCATTACATAATAAACAGCATCATATAATGGACAAGATAAAAACTTCAACAGGTGATGCATCAGGTCGTTGACTTGTCACAACATTGCTACGAGGGGAGGAGAGACATGAGAATTCATCAATATATATGATGAATTTCAATTTCCCCTTTTCCTTAAAGTTATTTTCTCATTAGGATAACCATAATCTTAGTTTTTGCGTAAACATCATAAGTATTAATCAGACAAATATTCCTACTACGGAAAAATAACTATGTGTACACAAAACTTCACGAACTCCTATCCTAATTTTCTCTAAAATTTGTCAAACAATGACAAAAAATAGCAGATGGAATGTAGCGCTGCTAAAGAATAATCATGAAAGTGGATCACGTTAATTCTGGCGAGTATCACCTGCATTCCTTTGCCCAACTTGGTTATCATTAAAGGGATGTCAAACACGCATGCTCACGCATTTGATATCGAAAAAAATTCTTGCTTATACAGTTTAGCACTTAGTTACAAATTAAGTAATATCATGGAGCATGTCATATCAAGGAATAGCTACAAGTGATTGATGTAATGAGAGAGAGAGAGAGAGAGAGAGAGAGAGAGAGAGAGAGAGAGAGAGAGAGAGAGATTAATTAACTTATACACCTAAACATCGTTAAAAGCTACGAGTGACTGATATGAGAGAGAGAGAGAGAGAGAGAGAGAGAGAGAGAGAGAGAGAGAGAGAGAGAGAGAGAGAGAGAGAGAGAGAGAATGCTTAATTGACTTATACACCTAAAAATCGTTAAATATTCTAGAAAAATACTTGATTCAGCAAAAATACACAAATATATCACCTGCTTAACTGTAAAGACTGACAAACGCTCAACAAATTCTTAATAACCTACATTATACTCCTTGACCGAAAAAGATTCCCTTAATAAAGATCACAAGAGTTTATGGTCACAGGTCGATTATACGGCGTTTTATTATTGTAAATTTTGTAAAATATTGATTTGATATATAAATATATTCAGCGAATGAAAGGAGAGGTCTTTAACCAAATTCAAATTAATGTCTTACGAATAATGCAATGAAATGCATACACATACAGTATATACATATATACTTACTGTGCATGATTATAATAAAAAGATTTACACAATGATTTATGTTTGCTTTAACCATATTTTTCACATTGAAGTATAATGTACATAGATATCTTTTCCTAATAAAAATGCCTATCTCTTATATCTTGATTTTTTCAGAGACGAATTAATACACATTAAACAGTTTATCAAATCACCATTTACAGCTTAGCTAACAGCAAACGAATACTAGACCACCTACCAGAAGATGAAAAGAAAAAATATGAAGAAAAAAAAAGAGAAAAAATGCATAACGAAAGCCGGCTGAGTGAAAAATCCCACTTCCCCACATAAACAAACCGACATGTGAGCCGCATAACTGTGAAATAGACTTTCGGTTTCAACCTTCAACCAACTGTAAACGTGACGTAACAACATCATGTTTGTTTTTATGCCTAAGTCGACTTAAGCTTCGACTTCAATTCGTGTACTACGAAATTCTTTCATCTCCATCGTGGAGTTTGCGATTTTTTTTTTTTTTTTTTTTTTTTTGCATAACGAATGAACAAGAGCTATATGCATGAGATAGTCAACAATATCTAGGAACAGTTATGATTATCATACCCTTAGATATATTTCATTTAAGGGAATCTATACTGTACGCATGGTTTGTGTTTGAAAATGTCTTGAAAAATTTACTGCATTTTTTTCACTATTCATATTTCATTCATGTAAATGATTCCCTTAATGCACCTGTCAAGCGCTCCCAGAAGTAAAAAAGGTGAAATATGCACAGCTATAAATATGCCATGGAAATGAAACATGAAACATCCACAAAATGTTAATCACTTTTTAAGGGAAAATAAATGAAGGCTGACATGCAAAATCCAAACAAACAAATGCAGCCAAAATAAACACTTCCCGTTGGAATTTGCTTCATACACCCTGTAACAACAACATCATCAATTTGGTGTTCACTTTCCTTTTATCCTTTACCATAAACACCACGAACATCCACTACACCCTCCTCTCCATTATGTGACAACTAGCATCTAGAAGTCCCTCTTTCCCGCCGTCCATTTCGAGATGACCTAATGGGTGTTGCAAGAACACTCAACTATCCATCCTTAAGCTCCACCCGTTAGCCATTTGGCGTCACAAGGGTTGTTACTTTATATGAATCGCCCATTCCGAGTTCTCACGTAATGTGTGAACATCGTTTTCTGATGCTGTACCTCTCTCGGGGCTTAAAGACAGACATCTTACGATGCGAAATTCCAAGCTCAAATTGGCAGTTTTGGGTATTGCAACGTGACACTATGGGCTCCTTCCATTACCTCCTCTCCTTAACCACCTCCTCTATCAGCCATAATGCTCTTGTCCCTCCCGAGAAAAGACTAGAAGCATCAGTGTGTTTATTTTCTTGGTACTTTAGCGTCCTTGAAGAAACCGCAGGTGGCATTAAAAACGCCTCTTACATTTTTAGTGCAAGTTCTTGCAGCAAGGCTTATGAAAGCAAACAATTTGCTTATTTATCTGTAACAGATACAGTGTTTATCTATACACTGCTGATT
>NC_090735.1:121155536-121158036 GCF_036898095.1 Palaemon carinicauda | reverse complement strand
ATGATATAAAGAAATTCACACCATACCCCAATGAACTTTTTATTTTGACTAAGTGTTGTTCGACAGGGTTAACAAGCTTTTATTTCAGTTGTCTGTACACTGTTTTTTTCTCATTTTCTTACAGGAAAAATCTCGAACCATGATAATGATGCTTCGAAATATCTCCATTTTTATAGCAAGTTCTTTAAATAAATGGACTGTTTTTTCCTTTTTTCCTTATAAGGTACCAATACTTGTATTTTTCTAATATGCTTTTTTTGTAAATCGCCAAAAATGTCAAACCCCCCAAAATTGCCTTTTTTGCTTTCAATGCATCCAATTAGAAACTATCCGCAAAATGTATTCATACAGAACACCTTTATGATATACTCGTCATAAGAGGGACCCTTGAATAAGAAGCTGGTTGTGAGAAAGATAATTTTAATAGGAAACTTATTGTGGTGGAGACCATTTCAATAAAACAAATTGGTTTCAGACCCCATTTGCATAAGAAGCCTGTTGTAAGAGACCGTTGGAATATCATATAATTTGTAAGAATTTTAATAAGAAACTGGGTGTACCATTTAAATAACAAATAGGTTATGAGAGACCATTTAAATAAATTGTTGTATATAGATTATTGGAATAATAAACTGGTTGTGAGACGACTTTGATTTACAAACTGATTGTAAGAAACAATATTTGAATAACTTACAATTTGCAGAGAGGCCATTTATATAATTTGGTTGTGAAAGGTGAAAGTCATAACTGGAATAACATACTATTTGGGAAGAGACCATTTGAATAACAATCTGGGTTGTAATCAATTTTTTAAATAAATTGTTTGTAATAAAAAAAAAAAACACTGGATATGACAGATATCATTTAAACAAATCAAGTGTGAGGGTTCTAAACAACTTGAATAACAAACTGGCATTGAGAAAACACTTGAATAATAAATTGGTTATGAGAGAGCATTTGAATTTTAAGTCAGTTGTGAAAGACCGTTTTAATAACAAACTGTTGTGGGAGAGAGACAACCTAAATCATACGTTGCGAAGCAGACCATTTCGATAACAAAACAGTTGGTACAAATAGAATTTTAATAACTAAGAAGTTGTGAGAGGGAACATTTGAACACTATCTGAATGTTAAATGGACCATTTTGTTAACCACATTGGTTGCAAGAAACCATTAGAATAAAAAACTGGATGTGCCAACCTATTCAACAATTTGTATAAAAGCAAAACCACAGCAAATAGGAGTGGAGTGTTGCTGGGTGTGTTTCTATTACACCTCCCGCTGATATTATTACTTTTATCAAAGAGGACCTTCTTCAAACACTACATGATGCCTCCAGTGAATGTATGCGTGTGAGTATAAGTCTGTGCGTGTCCTGCAACCCTGAGTTGTCAATTGACAACAACACTTAGGTCCACAAGAAAGGTTTATTGTTGGCTCCTATCGGCTCGCCTTGACACCAGCGCTTAGTTCCCGTGATATATGCAATCCGCACTTAATCTCTTCATAGATATGCACTGTTATCTGACACATCAAAAGAGATCCTTTAAGTCTCGATCTGTGTCCTTCGAGTGTGACAGAGGGTGGAGGATATGGGAGAGGGAGGGAGGGGCAATCAATCTGATCAAACGGTCATTCAATCCCCTGTCTATTTATGTCTCTTTATTAGGATTGTTGGGCATCTCTGTTTGAAAATTGATTCCACGCAGCTGGGCCAGGATGGCATTGTTCATTATTCGTTTTTCTCAATCTTTTCTTTTTAATACTTTTCGTTTATCTTACTCTTACTTACCGACAAAATACGATTAGCTAATTATTTTAATCAATTGAACTTAAAACTTGAATCAATAAAATTTTTTTTAATATTATTAATATGATCATAACAATAACAATAACAAATGACAATGATAATCATAATGATAATGATATAGTGGATGTTTAATTTACGTGTGTGATCAGTGTCCTAAACACATTCCAGCGAAAATTTAATTAATAAATAGATTATCAATGAATACAGGCTTGCCATAAAGTTAGAGTTGGGGGAATTAACTTTACTTCATATAAAATATATCTTAAAAAAAGAATTCAGTAAAACGTTACAGTAATAAAAGACATACATATGTATATAGACTATATATACATTACATATATATATATATATTATATATATATCTATACACAAATACACATATATATACATATCTATACACTTATATATACACATATACACACATATATATATATATACATATATATATACATATGATATATATATAGTACATACATATATATACATATATATACATAATATATATATATATATAGAGAGAGAGAGAGAGAGAGAGAGAGAGAGAGAGAGAGAGAGAGAGAGAGAGAGAGAGAGAGCGAGAAGAATATTTATATATATATATATTATATATATATATATATATATATATATATATATTTATATATATATATAGTATATATATATGTGTGTATTGTATATATATATATAAGG
>NC_090735.1:121138147-121153147 GCF_036898095.1 Palaemon carinicauda | reverse complement strand
AATTCATAATCAGGGTGTAGGGTTTTTTTTATTTGTTAACTCTAACGACCAATGTTAAAACTTCATACCTATCATACGATATGCTTTTTAAAAGTCTGAGCGGATGGACGAGATGTGTGCACACTTTTCTTATCTTGCATACAATAGGGTTCAATTTACGTTGTGTATATCTGTAAAAATGCGTACTGTATAGCACACTTTTCTTATCTTGCATACAATAGGGTTCAATTTACGTTCATGTATCTGTAAAAATACGTACTTTATGTGTTTGTGCGCACACATTTTATATTCATTGTAAGACACATTTCTTAATATATTTCAGTCTGCATGTACATGTGTGTGTGCACAAATATTTAATACCTATCATAGGAAAAGTTTGATTTGAAATTTATACGTGAAATCACACCCTCATTTTGGAATCCAGATGAGTAATGCTGATCAATATAATAACTATTATAATGAAAAAAAAAATTCAGTTGTCCATTGCTACTCAGATTATTAAAAATATTATCTCTAAAAAGCAAGGTGAAAAAAAATGTAGTTTTTTTCAACTTGCATATCAAAAACAGATATTTAAGAAGCAATATGTTTTCAAAATAACTAGAATGCAATAAATATTTACAGGCCAATCTTGAGTAATTCACATAATTATTCCCTTAGGTCGCGTACAACCGTAAAACAGAAAACGTCCTGCTTAAAAAGACTAAGAAACAAATCAAGACTTCACTAAGGCGAATATTAACTTACAAACAGTAAGATATAATGATTTCTCATTCTTGTTTACTAACATTTATTTCTTTGACGAAGCCCGGTAAAAATAACCAGCGTCTGTTATTTTCATTCCATGCAAGGTGTCAACGTGAATGCAGCTATTTTCATGCAAAAATCTGCAGAATGACATGAAAAACATAAGGGACGACACCTGGCAAGAAGTAGGAAGCGTTTGCCGAGCCCAGCTGTGTTTATGGAAGTGGAAGGATGGTTGTTGAATTTGCATGAAAATGGGACGCTTCTGAAATGAACTGTTTTTGCAGTAAATGTTAATGAGTAGTAGTTGAAAGATTAAATAACGCAGACCGACATGAAATATTAAACTTGCCTTAAGAAAGATAAATACAAATAAGGATGTTTAGCGTTTCGTTTTCTCATAGTCATGCATCCACATCCCATATTTAACTGTTCTAGGATGACCTTGGTGAAACGTCTTGGAATTTAGAAGGGATAGACTTTCTTCTTAGAGAAAATAAAAGCCAATTATCTTAATATTTCCTATAAGTTGGTGTCCCTCCTTCATATTCCCTCACTGACATAAGTATAGTCATTGCTGTTACAATTATCATAAAACTTGAGCGCTTTAAAAAAGTATCATCAGTCGTTTGTAAATCGTAATTGATACTATGGAAGGGGGATAAATATAAAATGTCCAAAATCAAGACTCAAGTCACTTTAAAGGCAGCATTTCACGAGAAATTTTATATTGATCAATTTAACCTGATTACTAACTATAAACTTCAATACAAAAGTCCATTTTCCTTTCCTTTTCACAGCCTAAATCCCGGCTTCCAAATATTGCCTTACATAGCAATAGGAATCCTTCTGAATTATATGCTGTCCTTTAAACTGCTTATGGTAGTTAAAAGTTTGTTAACCTCCGTCAAATTCATAGATGGAATTCTTACGCAGTCGTCTCTTATTCCTAAAGAGATTTCTTATCTTATATTCTAAAGATCTTAACATAAAAAATCAATCAAATATCTTTATGGTACGAATTATTGATGATATTTTTAAAATACGAGTTTACCCAAGCCGTCAAAAATGACGTCTAAATATATAAGATGCACACAACTACAATTCCCATCCCTTCCCCCTTTCCTAAATACAGTAATTCAGTAATTCAGTAATTTGCGAAACTGTGTTTTCCGAGTGTACACTTGCTCTTTATTATAATGGGGAAGATATTATCATTATCACTGACCTATACGTCTTGGTTAAACCAGCACATTAATAAGTCCATTAAAAACACTCATACGCAAAATAAGATTATCAAACCATACAAGAACAGTTTCTCGTACTCTTGCCGTTTCCCCATCTCTTTACAAATGGAATCGCCAAACTACCATTTATTCGGCGACCAATGACCTCAATAGTAGTATTAGTATTTGTAGCAGTAGTTGTTATTATTATTATTATTTATTATTATTATTATTATTATTATTATTATTATGATCACAGGGGCCCAGTAGGGAAAATAGCCCAGTGAGGAAAGGAAACAAGGCAAAATAAAATATTTTAAGAACAACAGAAATATTAAAATAAATATCATCTATATAAACTATGAAAATTTCACAAAACAAGAGAAAGATAAATAAGATAGAATAGTGTGACCGAATGTACACTCAAGCCAGAGAACTCTAACCAAAGACAGTGGAAGACCATGGTATAGAGGCCAGAGAGCAATGGTTTGAATTTGGAGTGTCCTCCTCCTAGAAGAGCTGCTTACCAAAGCTAGAGATTCTCTTCTACCCTTACCAAGAAGAAAGTAGCCACTGAACAATTACAGTGCAGTAGTTAACCCTTAGGTAATAACTCACTGAAACTATCTCTTTAATCTCTTAACAGTATGATACATATTATTCTGCGTAGCTACTTTAGGTTTGCTATTACTGTCATAGCTCAACTCACGAGGACACCCATTGCCTAACACCATTCAGTGTAACAAAGGGAGGCGGTATATGAAAGAGAACTTACCACGGCCCGTAATACAAGAGGCCTACAGATTTGCATCAGACAACTGTATTATCTCTAGAATCTAGATCCTACTCCACCACTCTAAATCTTGCCTGGCTGTGCTAGAGCAATATTCTTAAGTTATATTTGTGATTAGACAAACATATACATGAAACATAAGGGCGTATCAACAGACAGTAAACGCATGTAACTAGAATTTTTTTTCTTTCTTTTTTAAGAGTATATAACAGTGCGTCAATAAAACTAGTTTGATAATACGAGATGATATGGTATCAAAGTGCCATGCAAAATAATAAGGAAGTTTTAAACGCCTGCTAAGAAGTAAGGTAAAACATTTCTATACATTTATAATCACTATTGGCATTATTGTTACTTTTATCAGTTCACTGAAAACTATTGTTGCGCGGAATTTTTAAGATATATATTTTTCTATTCTTCTTACTAAACAACAACTCCTCCCCAGAAGTGCACAAGTTTCCAAGTGTGGGCATGAGTATTACACGGGATGTCAATAAAGGCAATGTACTACTTATTCTACGCATAGTAAATTGTACTCTTATAAAATGCAGTCTCACAAGATATTAGAAATAAGTAGGTGCAAATGAGACTGGTTTCTTTAGGCACAAACAACGAATGAAGCTGGAAGCACGGGGTCCAAAATCATCATCATCACCATCATCATTATTATTATGAGAGTGGTTTTATGCATATAACAATGAAACAGCTGAATGTAAAACTGAAAGACAAAATTTCCAACGAATATAATTAACAAAAAATCAGGAAAACGAAAGGTCTTAAAACACCCTGCTGCCACTTTTAAAAGAATATCTTCACAAGTTCATTATTCATACCTAATTGGTATCCTAATGCATTTAGATTATTTATATACTAACTTTTTCTAGATGCAATACCAATTTCCTTGCTTTGGGCTAACTTTCAATATTTATCATTTACAGGCAATGAGCAAATGAAGTTAGATTCCCATAATAAAGATTCCCGTAATAAAGAAATTATTAACCTTTCCATTGACCTTAAAATAGGGATTGTATGGTATGCATTAAGAAATAACTTTCAAGTACAGAAATAAAATTAGGGTTTGATTAACAGTACTTTATTAGATGCTATGAATCATATATAACAAAATAGCAAAGATTTCCAATAGATATTCAGTTAAATTTCGATTTAGGTATTGATTGTTTTGTAAAATGCAATGAATGACGATTTAGGTATTGATTGTTTTGTAAAATGCAATGAATGACATAAGACAAAATCTATTTAATCAGTGATTGTTTGAATCGACGTGGTGTTTTTATGGTCAAACCCTAACGTTATTAGTAACTTCCTAGAACTCCGATAGCCATCTGTATGGTCTTGCTTACTAGATATTTCGACGAGCTGAATAATACTTCTCGTTCTTTTATTTTCTGCCTTTCATGCAAAGTATATCTCTTCGATGATAAGAAAAATAAAACATATTCATTGCAAAATTAAGATCATTAAGATCAGATTCCAAAAATGATTCTAACAATGACAAAACATATGCTATGTCATTTACATAATAATCGATTTTCATCTCAATTGAAACTAACTAGAATTAACGATGTAAACAATCTCTCTCTCTCTCTCTCTCTCTCTCTCTCTCTCTCTCTCTCTCTCTCTCTCTCTCTCTGTGTAAATAACTTGAAATGACTAATTCCAAGTAAACATTTCCACCAACATCCCTGCATCCTACAGTAAGATTTTATAATCCTCCATACATCGTCGCTACCAAGATCCATATTCCCCGGGTGTTGTTTTCAACGGTCAATACAACCTGGCTCTCTCAACCAGTTGCCAGTCACTGAAGAAATGCGAGCACATATATAAGCCGTCTTAACTTCTCATCTCAACTCTACTAGATTCTTGAAACTGAGATTTCTCCTCCCCAGAGGGAAGCGGGGATACCGCCAGGGAGACTGACCCAGTGAAAACTCCATTTAAAGGTGATGCGTGTTCAAACAGCTGCATCGTTTTAGAGATTTGCCTCTAGATTTACCTGCAAACTGTTTCCACTCCAATGGGATTACCTTGTCGAGGGTCTCATACGAGAGAGAGAGAGAGAGAGAGAGGAGAGAGAGAGAGAGAGAGAGAGAGAGAGAGAGAGAGAGAGAGAGAGAATGTGTGCGTGTATCTGTAGATTGGCTGTATCCCTCCGGGAGTATGGGATTGCATTGGATGAGTATTCCTTTCCACAGGTTACAGGAATTTATATATATATATATATATATATATATATATATATATATATATATATATATATATATATATATATATACACACGCATGTATATATATGCATATATATTTACACGTATATATATATATATATATATATATATATATATATATATATATATATATATATATATAAAAATATATATATATAATATATATATATATATATATATATATATATACACGATGTATATATACATATATATACATGTGTATATACATACACATGTATATATATATATTTATATATATATGTATATCTATATATTTATGTATGTATATATACACATGTAAATTATATCTATCTATCTATCTATATATATATATATATATATATATATATATATATATATATATATATATACATGAAAAGAATCTCTCAAAATATGAAAGTTTATGAACTGTCAAACTACCTAAAATATTTTTCCTATATGAGAGAGAGAGAGAGAGAGAGAGAGGAGAGAGAGAGAGAGAGAGAGAGAGAGAGAGAGAGAGAGAGAGAGAGATCCTCCCATCTTACATACATTAGATTTTTTCTTGTAAATTTCATTAACAAATTGCTTGAAGGGTGTGAAATAACTTCGAGTCTCAATAAAAGTTTACATTCTAAATTCCATCTTAGATTAGTCCCACCCCCAGACACATGAATGATATTTTGGGTAACTTATGGAAAATGCCAATATCTCATCTTAAATTAATCGCTTTTCACGAACGTAACATTCAACACTCATTAACTTCAATCCGAAATAAATGAATATATTTATTACCACATTGGTAAAAAAATTAACATAATGGAAGTTTGTTTAAGTAAGTGGGTACGAAAGCATATAAATGATGAAAATAATAAAAGAAAGACTTGATATGTAGATAAAAACTGTTGGCAAATAATCAAAGTCGATGTTTCCGTCTTACCGTTACCACCCCTCTCTCTCTCTCTCTCTCTCTCTCTCTCTCTCCTCTCTCTCTCTCTCTCTCTCTCTCTCTCTCTCTCTCTCTCTCTCGATTAAAAGTCATCACAGGAAATAAGACTTCGTTTTACCCGGGGAAAAACAATTCAGTGTGCAAAGTTAGAATTAATGGTAGAAGTAAACGGCGACACTTCGAACGTTCTTACCCCCAAGGTGTCGACATCCCGTAAGTCGAAGGACGAAAACAAACGCCAACGAAAAAAAGCATTGTTTCTCTCGTCGCTCATTAATCCCTTTCTCTACAAAGATTGCACAACCTTCTTGTGTGGTTTCTGGAAGAAAAATGAGGTTGCACTATTTATCGGGACTGTAAATTTCGGACGTTATCGCCTCCTACCTCGTACGAAACAAAGTTAGGACGAGAGAGAGAGAGAATCGAGTGTGAGGAGTAGGATAAGAAGAGTATATAAACTGATTAACATCATTCAAGATAAGAAATGTTAACGATTGCAAAATGTCAGATTTACGATTCTCCTATAAATGATGCAGATATTCGTGAATGAGGAGAGATTGCGGTGATTTGCTGGTTCTTATCAGCGTGGAAACAAGACGTAAATGCTCTCATCATAAACGATAAACAATGAGAGAGAGAGAGAGAGAGAGAGAGAGAGAGAGAGAGAGAGAGAGAGAGAGAGAGAGAGAGAGAGAGAGAATTGTCCAAGAATGGCAAAAATTTCTAACAGCAGCAACTCTCAACTCTGAAATATATGTTTAAAACCATTAATTATCTGCAGAATTCGAGTTGGATGTTGCCGTGAACTCAAAACATCTCTCTCTCTCTCTCTCTCTCTCTCTCTCTCTCTCTCTCTCTCTCTCTCTCTCTCTCTTCTTCCAATTAACTTTATTAACTGTATATATAACCATCCCTACTTTAATTTGACGCTGTATGAATAGGAATCGTTTATAAAAGCTTTCAATTAATTCTTTATACTCGATTATACGCATGAATTTACATTCATGATTTTATCCAACTAGAAATTTAATTCTTTTGTATTTGATGTCCCTCTCCTGATAGAATATGATTCATACCCAAGAAATTGGACAAGGAACTCTCCAATTATATTTATAGCAATAATGCTTGATTTCAGACAAATTTGGCAAGATGCTTAGCTTCCAGGTGAATGGCAGGACTAATTTGTAATGAGCAGTTGAAAAGATTTTAAGGATGAATTCTCTGCAGCTACAAAGGAGATGGCAGGAATATTAACAGTGGAGTGTTTCCAACCATCCTTATTGGCTATAACGTTCATGCAATTTTAGAATGAATATCAAATAATCTAATGCACCAATTCTAATTTGTAAGTGTGTTTCCAACCATCCTTATTGGCTATAACGTTCATGCAATATAAGAAATGAATATCAAATAATCTAATGCACCAATTCTAATTTGTAAGTGTGTTTCCAACCATCCTTATTGGCTATAACGTTCATGCAATTTTAGAATGAATATCAAATAATCTAATGCACCAATTCTAATTTGTAAGTGTGTTTCCAACTATCCTTATTGGCTATAACGTTCATGCAATTTTAGAATGAATATCAAATAATCTAATGCACCAATTCTAATTTGTAAGTAAGGCTAAGTCTATAATCAATGGCATCTTAATTTCACAATAAAGTTCTATTCATAGCGTATTAACAGAGATCACAGAGCGCTGGTAAAACTGACATGGGGACATACCCAAATGCTAAGAAGACCAAGATTATAACTTTCTCAGTTTATAATGGCGTACAGTATACTGATACCTCAGGTAACATAATCGACCATATATTGGTGTACTAAATAATCAATGAGAGAGAGAGAGAGAGAGAGAGAGAGAGAGAGAGAGGAGAGAGAGAGAGAGAGAGAGAGAGAGAGAGAGAGAGGTAAATCTCCTTTTCCTATGACTTCTTGAAAAAGAACACCCACCCCCCTCTTCGAACTCAATGTCAAGATTAAATTATATCTAGTTGCATTTCATCAATATCTGACTTCATTCCTATAACAGACACTCCTGACAGACATTCGCCCAGTCACGGGGAAGATTAAAACCAAGAAATCAATCTTTTATTCAATAACTTTGATTACACTGATAAATAACGTTCATTAAATATGCCATATTCTCAGAAGTTTACGTATGTTTGCGACTTCTTAAATACAAAATAATGGAAAAAAATCATTTAACATCAACATTTAAATCTCGATAAGATTTTTGTTTATCCAAACCTACATAAAGAATGGAGGTAACATATATTCTAAGAAAGACCTGATTCTTAGTGTAATAGCTTATGGAATTGTCGAATATTTCCAACAGCTATTTGCAAATATAATAGGAATACTAAAGACGACTTTAACATACTAATCAATCGAACTTCTTTTTATTCTGATATAGGTGTGGGTGGCTTGATTAATCTCATTTGCTTAAACCTACTACAACATGTCATCAACCAATGATGTCTAGATCAGTTTAAACATAGCCTGTGACTTTTTATCGTTTCAAAAATATTTTTATACGAATTATTCCACTTTTTACATCAGCTTTAAATATTTCTCAACCACAAACCCACGCGTAAAGTGAATTGTCAGATTGAAAAATATTTTCAACTCCGTGCATTTCTCAAGAATGCTGGGTCAAGCCGAAAGCACTTGCTTGTATTTGCATGAGCACATATAAAATAAAGGCTTGGAATGACAAACACGTACAGTTAATGGAAGTATGTGTCGTGTGAAACTGGCAGATAATGCATTCGAACAAAAATAAAAAAATAAAAATAAAATAAAAAAGACTTGGCGGTCTTCGTATATAAATCGAAAATCAATCTTACGTAGTGAAATAAACGAATACGCGATTGTACAGCAAGAGCTACGGCTAGAAATTAAGAGAGAAATTACTATTATAAACACAGCCAAGCAGACAGCAGCAGCAAAAGATAAAGCAAGCAATCTAGACATTGCTGCTCGCAGAACCAGACGATTCTCGCGCACAAAAAGCCAGCAAACACTCAGGCACACCCAGTATTTAGGTTCAGCTCCTTTTACGATGAAGACTGGTTTCTCACAAAGAATCGCCGATCTCCGTAACGTTTCGTATCTCGAACATCCCATATGAAGACGTTCAAAAAATCTCCCCTTTTCGCCCGCTATGTGAAACTGGAACTAAATCATGACCAAATCGTCGTGACATGTACAAGTAAAATACTCGTTCCTTTTTCTGCTTGTGGTGTCTAGAGACCATGGCGTCGCCCAGACTGTTACAGCTCCATGGACGTGTGTTCGGTTTCCTTCAATATAAAGTGGACAGGTTTCATTGTTTTTGGAGAGAGTGAATGGCTTTCTTATAAAAACCACATACAAATACGCACGTAAACTCATGAAGATTCGATCTTTTGAGATATAGTTCAAGATAAAAGACTGAGGGTAGTTTTTGTTGTTGCTTTTCAAGGAGTCTATTACATGGAACCTTATTGTTATTTTTACTAAAAACTACTAAGATACAGCCCTAGTTGGAAGAGCAGAATGCTACAAGAATAAGGGCTCCAGCAGCAAAAGTGGCCAAAAGATAAAAAGAAACAAGGAAATAAATAATATAAATTCAGTGTAGGAAGTAATGAATAAAAATAAAATATTTAAAGATCACTAACAGCATTAAAATACTGTTGATCTGTCTTATACAAACTATGGAAAAAGACTATCAACCTGTTCAACAAAAACCCCCAAAATTCATTTGTAGTAAGCTTGAACTTCTGAAGTTCCCTCAATTCAGTTGCCAGATTAGGAAGATCATTCTACAATCAGGTCACAGCTGGAATAAAATTTCTGGAATACTGTGTAGTATCGAGCCTTGTGATATAGAAGGCGAGGCTGATAATTCTATTACGCGCAGGGGAAGATCAGAATGTAATGGATGATTGGTCATGAAAAATCTTATCCAACATGCATAAAGAACTAATTGAACGTCTTTGCTAGAGATTTATATCCGGATCAGGAATAAGAAATTTAATAGACACGAATTATTGTCCAACAAATTAAGATGAGAGTCAACAGGTGAAGACCAGACAGGAGAACAATACTAAAAAAAAAGGTAGAATGAAAGAACTGAATGAATTTAATAAATAAACTACGAGTATGGACCTAAGCAGCTTAGAAAAGACAGGTGCTTACATTATTTTTTACCTTCTGACGTAACAAAAACACTTTGCAAGAATAAAATCTCAGTTTATTTTTTACCTTCCAACGTAAACAATCTACAATAATAAAATCTCAGTTTTTATACATACTATATATATATATATATATATATATATATATATATATATATATATATATATATATATATATATATATATATATATATATATATATATATATATTTATAAAGTTTTCCCGAGACCCGTCAAAAATGACAGCAATATATTTAGATATATACAATATGCACGCACATCCCTCACCAGGGTATGACTACTCGCTCTACGCACTATCCGGGACCACGTGAGCGTAACCGGAAAGATATGCAGTATGTGTACATAACGAGCGCGAGCATGTAAAGAAACAAAAACTCCGTCCATGTTTGCCAAGTGGGTGAATGGCTCATGGCTTAATGCCCACCAGTCCACCCACCAGTAAATGGTTATCAGTATATTTTGGGATCCAGAAAACCTGTGTACTGTCGCTTCATGACGTCACTTATCCTCCGAGAAGAAAGGTATTATAGTAGGAAAATATAAATAAAAGATATGAGCAAAACATATTCTTTTTCGTTTTAAGTGCTCTCCGAATACCTAACAATATCGACGATAATTTTCTGGACATTTCCATATGCTGGAAATTAAAGTACAAAATCATAAATTCAATACTTGAAGAAATTTCTTCATATCATAGGAATGACATCATCTGGCGGCATGGCAAACTATAAGACATGGAATGAGCAAGGGAAAAAAAAACGTTCAAGAAGAACAAGGGTAAAATATTTTTCTGACCAAACAATAATTAACAGGAAAGCAAACCAGATCTGCTTTTAAATTGTGGAAAAATTACTTTTATGAACAGTACTGCCTTGTTTCATCTCTCTCTCTCTCTCTCTCTCTCTCTCTCTCTCTCTCTCTCTCTCTCTCTCTCTGATTTGTGTATGCATGTGACTATATAAACATATATTTGGTGTCTGTATTCCTACGATATCCGAGACTTTTATTTCTATTTTCATCGAATAAAGGCTCCATCTTTTATTGTAGATATACATTCAGGTACGAACGTAAGGATGCAAACATGGACGTGACATTTCTAGACACCTGTAAGATGACACAGATTCATGTGTACGATTTTCAAGATTGCACCTTTTCATAAAATTAATGCAATGAAGAAATATCAGTGATGAACTTTGAAGAGACAAACGGTAATTTAGCTAAATTACACGTACCAGATTTTTCCTCTCCTAAAAAGGTACTCCCTTCCTGTTACGAGAGAGAGAGAGAGAGAGAGAGAGAGAGAGAGAGAGAGAGAGAGAGAGAGAGAGAGAGAGAGAGAGAGAGATGATAAACGACCCAGTCGAAACATCATAATAAAGAAGCATGAAACCACAAAATACACATCCCGTTCTTTATAGGAGAGCGAGGCAAATCCTTAAAAACAATACAATTCAAATTACACGATCCGAAAAACTACTTGATTACGAGGCCGTCAAATTGTTTACTTTCCTGTCTCCCACCTTTCACTCAGTCCATATCTTCCCCCCACCCCCTTCCCTATTTTTTTTTTTTTTTTTTTTTTTGTGACCGCGTTCAACCCGACACCTTATATATAAGCTCTCGTGTCTATTATTAAATGGTAGACTTTTAGACACTTACAGAGTTCTGAGGTTTCTTCTTTTTTTTTCCTTCTCCCTTCCCTTTTGAAATTCGAAATTTTTCCTTTTAATTTTCCGCTTCATTTTTCTCAGATTTATGAAACTGTAATTATAATGGAGAGGGTTGCGGAAAGTTTATTTTAGACCCATCGCATTTTTGCTTCCTGGAAGACTTGCAAATTTACTTAATGCATTGTTCTCTTTCAGGCCAGAAAGGGTGGAAAAAGGTGCAAGTTCGAACAGATTTTTCTTTCTTTTTCTTTCTCGTTTTTCTTGGCTCGAGAGGGACTTGAAAATTTTTGATCGGAAAGAACATTTTGCAAAAAATAAATCGGAAACATTTTTATGATTTTTAGATTAATTACTCGTTGGAATATTTTTTTTTCGCCCAAACATAAACGTAAATTTGAAGTTCTTTCTAATTAAATTTAAATTCAAGACAATTTTAAGAAAGAAATATTTTGAAATGCAATTGTATATTAGTAAAGAATGATTGTGTAAAAATCAAACTGAATCATAGGAAGCGTAAACAATTATTTTCTAGCGTAACTGATTGAATGAGATGAAAATAGATGAAAGTTCCTCGAGGAGTTTACGATAATAAATAATAACGCCCTTAATTATTGCGCCTTTTAATTTAATGACTGATCTCAAACCACTCAGGAGTTGCTACAAGAATTGAATAGTGATTAATTCACCAAAACTTTCATCTGGCCCCGCAAGGCACTAGAGGAGTTGGGAGACCCAGACCTACATGGCTAAGTACTATGAAACGTGAAGTAAAGCATGATCAATAGAGAAGTATTGATTTCAAAGACCAAGACAGAGACGACTGGCGAAATCTAACCCAGGCCCTTTAGGTCATGAGGCGTAGCAGGAGATGATGATAACAATGAAATGGCAAAGAACGAATTTTATCATTAAGTGCAAATGAAATAGACTGTAAAACAAGAATATAAACCTTGACCTCAATAGAAAAAATTCTTAAAATATAAAAAAAGCGAGGAAGTCTTATAAATTTCCTTATAATGAGTTATAATTTGGGGGAACTTACCAACCGTCGATGACATAATTCTGATAGATTTATTCACCGTCGCTGTCCATCATAATAAATTGAAAATGAAATAGGATTAATCGGGAGTGATTTTTTTATCAACTATGAAAATGTTTTATTAAATATATCTATAAATCCTTTATTAATTATTTATTCCATGAGATTCTAAATGCCTCTTTTTAGTGTATTACATATGATCAGCACTCTTGATCTCCTTTTAAATGTTTAATTCTCTGTTTAAATTTGATCTACATACAAAAAAAACCACGTATGTTCCATTTATGACCGTGCACGGATGGGAATTAATATTATTTAAATGAATGGACAATCCGAGAAGAATCATAAAAATTAATTTAAATTAGTTGGGAAAATAATGCTATTTAAAGAAAGTCCAGGAAGGTGGACATTAGCAACCCCAAGACATTAACTAAATCCAGTAATAATCTGTGAGAAAAGATAAGTAAATAATACTAAATTAATGGAGGAAAAAAGGTTGTTCTTCCAATCCAGCACCTGTTACTTGCCTGTAATAACTTCATGATAAATTACGTTAGATATGTTGCAAGAACACCAAGAGTAATTTCCAATGCTCGGAAAGATGATTAAAAAGAAAACAAACTACATTATAAGACGTTCATAAGTCAGTTTTTCATAGGTTTTATGTCACGGTTTTAATTTTAGCTTCAAGATATATAATTACGGAATCAAAACTAAGTCTTCACTACCTTTGATCGTATGACTGCCTATAACACACTGATGATGATGATGATAAGATTTATTATTATTATTATTATTATTATTATTATTATTATTATTATTATTATTATTATTATTATTATTATTATTATAAACAGCCGTTAAGCATCGCTCTTTCTGCTTACAGTTAACATATGTGTAAAGCTATGAAAAAAAAATCAGGCACAACTTTTATCTTGTCTTAAGGGCCACTATCATCATCATTAACTACTGTTACTCCAGGTAAGAAACATGTAATGTCCTACTTCCTCTAATTTGGGAATTAAACCGTCTAGAGAAACACATAAATGGAACTCCTTAAAAATCGTGTTTCATTAAAGAAGATTTGGAGCTACAGAAAACGAAAGCAAATCAAATAAGAATGAATACGAAAATATAAAGAGGAATAAGGAAAGAGCAATCTATGGGGCAAAACAGTTTGCAGATAATCCATATGGCAAATTAGTTATAAAAAAAAAAAAAAAAAAAAAAAAAAAAAAAAAAAAAAAAAAAAAAAAAAAAAAAAAAAAGAGTAGTATAAGGCGAAATAATTTTTCCATCTTGCATCAACGTATTTGTTAATCTTTAAATCTATCAAGGATATGGTTTTCACATTATCCAATAGAGTAAGTTATCAGAAAAGCTATTACTTGTCAAAGGCGACCACACACACACCACACACATACACACACAGTAAAATAAAAAAAATCATGGAGAATTTTCTTGATTGCGTAATAAACGCATAATCCGTCTTTTTCCTCCAGAAAGTGCCTTTGAAGCTCTTGTAACCTGATGACATCATCTCTTTGTTTCCAAGCACCACTTCTTTTTTTTTTTTTTTTTTTCTTTTTGCACGAAAAGTTTCTCAACGTCTTTACAATTTTAAGGAAGTTCGCGCCCATTTCATGCAGGAGGGCGTTGCTAGGAGAGCAAATCTGAACAGAATATTTAAGAGCTTTTAGTGGGGGCAAGGAAAATACTTTTGAATTCTTATTATAATTTGTTTTCTTATTTTGCGTGAAAAGTAACTTTAAGGTGATGTTTTTTACGATAGGGAACTAATCTCCAGGGATGGAGATTGCAAGAAAAACCTAAAATTGCTTGAAAATGCACACCAAAATTACATTTGATTTTCGTCAGAGAAAGATACTTTTATATGTTTGAGTTCATTTTATTTTATAAATACTAAATAATAACACCAAACTGCCTGAGGAATATAAAAAAAAAAATTGGACTGTATTTCTAATTTTCTTAAAATTTAGTAGGAACACTATAACGACCTAAGAATTTAATCCAAAACTTTAAACCTTAAATTATACTATTTAAAAAAAAAATTGTAAATAACCGGAGACGATAAGTAGATTTCAGCGTTTATTTTTTATTTATCTTTATTTTTTGAATAC
>NC_090735.1:121095519-121108019 GCF_036898095.1 Palaemon carinicauda | reverse complement strand
TGGACCAAACGACCAGGCGCTGGGGTCTGCGAGGCCATTCAACATCAGGCAACCATTCAGTAAAAGCTGAAAGAGGTTGGACAGCAAGATGGAAGGAAGCTAGCTTAAAATTAAACTACAGCTAATGACAAGGAACAATCAGAAGACCATTAACTAATATCGACGGCGCGCCATGCGAGGTGCGCTATTGGCACTAACTCTTGTGAAGAATTTTTTCTTTGAATTTCTATTTTCCCTTAGACTAAATTCGGATCTGTGTATTATTATAAACTTTGTGCATTTGGTTATATTTCATCGGCAATTCTCAATAATCATATTTCAAGATTCACCTTTGCCATGAATATCTCGTATATAGTTTAGCTCTCTCTCTCTCTCTCTCTCTCTCTCTCTCTCTCTCTCTCTCTCTCTCTCTCTCTCTCCTCTCTCTCTCTCTCTCTCATGTACACACCGTTTTACATTATGGAAACGAGTTTCTCCTTAATATGTTCAATATAGGAAAGCACTAAATGAAAAATATTCTGCAATCAACATAACCCATATTTTATATAAATAAATGAAGGGTAATAAATTTCCCTTTCAATAGTAATTTTGTGTTCATAATAATTCTATCCTCCTTATGGGATGAGGAAGATTAAATTTTGGAAAGTGGCCATTGTAATTCATATTCTATTACCGAAAATAACGATCCTGAACGATGAACAAATTTTTCGTTGTCATTTATCAAACTTCCACAAAGGACGATATTCCAAAGAAAAAACTAAAGTTTGAAAAAGATAAAAAATTAAAAAGAATAAAGATCGAACCTGTGACAGGAAAAGGATATCAATGGGCAAATTGTAAGATGCTTTAAAAATGTGCCAAATATAAAAGCAGGAAGAAAAACTAGTTTATGGAAAAAAAATAAAAATAATTAAACTCCAGAACAAGAGAAACTTTTACTTTCTGGCCGGGGGACAATTTTTTTCCAATACATTGCAAGAGAAAACAAAATTGCTCTTTCACTTTTATTTCTAATTTCTGAAAAGATGCCCATGGCACGTGTAAAATAACTTTTACCTTTTTCCTCGAGAATAAAAGATCCCTTTTTCCCCCGTAGTTTTCTTTAAGAAAAATGTTTAGAATTTCTTCTACATCAAGAATGACCCGAGGGAATTAGTTAAAAAATATAAAGGCATGATAGACAAAGGCTGAACATTTGAATTTATTCTTCACAACACAATGAAAATTATGCACTTTGTCAAGAGCATTATTATTACAGACATAAGTTTTGCTAACATGGAATTACCATCACTTGTTCCTGGAAAGAAGACAATAGCTTGATATGAGAGAGAGAGAGAGAGAGAGAGAGAGAGAGAGAGAGAGAGAGAGAGAGAGAGAGAGAGAGAGAGAGAAGGGTAAATAAGTTAGGCAAAGAGCATTGAAGGAAAAGCACACCACACCTATGGGTTACAGCTCAAAGTTCAATCATGTCTTAGAACAGCCATCCAACGATTATATATACATACACACACATATACATACATATATATATATATATATATATATATACATATATATAAATATATATATATATATATATATATATATATATACATATATATATATATATACATATACATATATATATATGTATATATATACATATATATATATATATATATATATATATGTACATATATATGTATATATATATATATATATATATATATATATATATATATATGTGTGTGTGTGTGTGTGCGTGCACTCATCATCACCATTATTATTATTATTATTATTATTATTATTATTATTATTATTAATTTTTATGTTACAACCCTAGTTGGAAAAGCAGGATGATATAAGCCCTAGGGACGAACAGGGAAAATAGCCCAGTGAGGAAAGGAAATAAGGAAAAATAAAATTTAAGAACAGTAGCATTAAAACAAATGTTTCCATAAATACACTATAAAAACTTCAATAAAACAAGAGGAAGATAAATTAGATAGCATAATGTGCCCGAGTGTGCCTTCAAGCAAGCGAACTCTAACCCAAGACAGTGGAAGACCATGGTACAGAGGTTATGGCACTACCCTAGGCCAGAGAACAATGGTTTGGTTTTGGAGTGTACTCCTAGAAGAGCTGCTCACCATAGCTAGTCTCTCTTCTACCCTTACCAAGAGGAAAGTAGCCCCTGAACACTGAACAATTACCGTGCATTAGTTAACCACTTGGATGAAGAAGAATTGTTTGGTAATCTCAAGTGTTGTCATATGTATGAGGACAGGAGAATCTGTAAAGAATATGGCATTTACAGTATATGGCAGACTATTCGGTGTATATGTAGTTAAAGAGAATGAAAACCGTAACCCGATTGGAGGATCCAATGTAGTACTGTGTGGCCAGTCAAAGGACCCCGTAACACTCTAGTAGTAGTATCTAGGGTACTACCTACCCTGGAAAGGGGTGACGCCAGGCAAGTTCGCTTTTCCTTAATAAACACAATTGCTGATGCGTATATCCATCTTGATATACTTGTGGACGACAACTGGATTATAAAATGGTCCCAAAGATTCTCATCCTGAGCTCTGAACTACTTTCCCTTTATCGAGCTCACTGGGGTGGTTAGCTGATCAGATCATGTCTCAGTGTTGATACATCAAACCTAAAGACTGACTGATCTCCGTTTGATATATCAGTGGCCTTTCCCAAAAGATAGGACTTAACTGAAACAACCCACCATACATGCATATATATATATATATATATATATATATATATATATATATATATATATATATATATATATGCATATATATATATATATATATATATATATATATATATATATATATATATATATGCTATCCACAACCTATAAAAAAGTAATTTCTTTCAATTACAAATAATTTTCCTCCAAAAGATTCCAGACTATAAAGAAAAATATTACAAATTACCAATGCCGATCAAAACAATTTTAGTTTCAAATACATGATTAAAACAAATGCATCTCGACGAATATATTATTTATTTTCTCCTAAGGTCTTGAAGAATTTACTATCAAATTTTCTTGACAGTACTTTAATCAAATAAGTATTTTACGTAAGTCTAAACTCAAAAGAATCAACATTGAATTTGGATTTTAATTTTTACCTATTTAGACAGTAGATACCTCAATGTATATATCTTAAAATCACTAATAAAAACAGTTTTCTTTTGTATCGAAGCAGAAAGACACTACTTGTTTTAACATAAAAGTACGCAAAAACCAATTTTCTTTGATACAATAATAGTCTGACACTACTTCCTTTTATATAAAATTCTACTACACTTTTGTCTCCACCACCTATCACAACTTCCCATCTTGTTATAGTCAGGCTGGCATGGTACCTACAATATTATAGCTTGTGTTCTGCATATCTGAATTTTGGACCAGTGTATCCTGCCTGCTCATCTTTATTAGGTGGTACATCGGATTATGGTTGACTTTAGGAGCTGGTACGTCTTATTTAAGAGGCCAAGCTATGGCCTTTTATCTCTTCCAAGTATCTAATAAGTTACAATTTCTAAAGGTGGACTTTCAAATACTTTACCTTATGAATCATGCGCAACGGTTCTAATTTTCCTGTTTATTACTTTCCAACCCATGGTGTCTTTCCATTTACTTTGTTTCACATGTAACTTTCTTTATAAAAAAATATTGTTCCTTTCTTTTCTTCAATGTGACATATAGGGGAGACTATCTTAAATTTATGATTTCGATATATTTCAGCTCTTAAAGCATAAGGAAGTTGGTGGTCTCTGGGGAAAACGATAGTCAATTAATTTTATATGTTTTGGATTAATTATTTTTCTTGTGAATTACATCTTTGCTAGTGATTTATAGCATGAGTTACATATATTATCCAATTACTATCGAAGAAAAATAATTAGAGAAATTCTGAGAAAACAAACTGTTGTAGCAAAGACGTTTCTAAGTAATAGATTAGAAAAATATTAAGTTAAGTATTTGGTTTTGTAAGAGATGGAAAATTTTCCGAAAACTCAATGAATAACATAGCATAAAATGTCAGTTCATTTACCGAATAAATGAACAAGTTATATGAAGGGAGACATGTATTATATAATCTATCAAAATCGCACACAAGTAGATATATATATATATATATATATATATATATATATATACATATATTATATGTATATATATATATATATATATATATATATATATATATATATATATATATATATATATATATATATATCCAAAAGAAGTTTTGTGACTGTACACTTTATAAACATACACATTTATATTTTGGTAAAATAATCCTGATTCTCAGTATTTTTTGTTTCTAAAATTTTAAAGTCTTAAAAAAGTTACAATTTAAATCAAGTTATCCTAGGATTTCATTTCTAACTTATATTTATCAATGATATCTAATCTATATACATATATAATTTCCCAAATTTATTCGGGTCAGTTCTGAAGGATTCCAGATTTATTCAGTAGACTGGTAAATCTACATAATTTTGATAAAACAAATACACAGTATACAGGCTACACATAAACACGAACACACAAATATATATATATATATATATATATATATATATATATATATATATATATATATATATATATATACACACATATATATACATATATATACAATACATATATATAAATATATGTATATATATAATATATATATATTATACATATATGTATATATAATATACACACATATATGTATATGTATATATATAATATATGTATATATAATATATATATATATATATATATATATATATATATATATATATATATATATATAATATATATATATATATATAATATATACATCATACATACATACTGTACATATACCAAGGCACTTCCCCCAATTTTGGGGATAGCCGACATCATCAAATGAAACAAAACAAAAAGGGGACCTCTACTCTCTACGTTCCTCCAGCCTAACGAGGGACTCAACCGAGTTCAGCTGGTACTGCTAGGGTGCCACAGCCCACCCTCCCACATTATCCACCACAGATTAAGCTTCATAATGCTGAATCCCCTACTGCTGCTACCTCCGCGGCCATCTAAGGCATCGGAGGCAGCAGCAAGGCCTACCGGAACTGCGTCACAATCGCTCGCCATTCATTCCTATTTCAAGCACGCTCTCTTGCCTCTCTCACTTCTATCCTCCTATCACCCAGAGCTTTCTTCACTCCATCCATCCACCCAAACCTTGGCCTTCCTCTTGTACTTCTCCCATCAACTCTTGCATTCATCACCTTCTTTAGCAGACAGCCATTTTCCATTCTCTCAACATGGCCAAACCACCTCAACACATTCATATCCACTCTAGCTGCTAACTCATTTCTTACACCCGTTCTCACTCTCACCACTTCGTTCCTAACCCTATCTACTCGAGATACACCAGCCATACTTCTTAGACACTTCATCTCAAACACATTCAATTTCTGTCTCTGCATCACTTTCATTCCCCACAACTCCGATCCATACATCACAGTTGGTACAATCACTTTCTCATATAGAACTCTTTTTACATTCATGCCCAACCCTCTATTTTTTACTACTCCCTTAACTGCCCCCAATACTTTGCAACCTTCATTCACTCTCTGACGTACATCTGCTTCCACTCCACCATTTGCTGCAACAACAGACCCCAAGTACTTAAACTGATCCACTTCCTCAAGTAACTCTCCATTCAACATGACATTCAACCTTGCACCACCTTCCCTTCTCGTACATCTCATAACCTTACTCTTACCCACATTAACTCTCAAACTTCCTTCTCTCACACACTCTTCCAAATTCTGTCACTAATCGGCCAAGCTTCTCTTCTGTGTCTGCAACCAGTACAGTATCATCCGCAAACAACAACGGATTTACCTCCCATTCATGGTCATTCTCGTCTACCAGTTTTAATCCTCGTCCAAGCACTCGAGCATTCACACCTCTCACCACTCCATCAACATACAAGTTAAACAACCACGGTGACATCACACATCCCTGTCTCAGCCCCACTCTCACCGGAAACCAATCACTTCATTTCCTATCCTAACACATGCTTTACTACCTTTGTAGAAACTTTTCACTGCTTGTAACAACTTTCCACCAACTCCATATAACCTCATCACATTCCACATTTCTTCCCTATCAACTCAACCATACGCTTTCTCCAGATCCATAAACGCAACATACACCACCTTACCTTTTGCTAAATATTTTTCGCATATCTGCCTTACTGTAAAAATCTGATTTATACAACCCCTACCTTTAATATATATACAGTGAACCCTCGTTTATCGCAGTAGATAGGTTCCAGTCGCGGCCGCGATAGGTGAAAATCCGCGAAGTAGTGACACCATATTTACCTATTTATTCAACATGTATATTCAGACTTTTAAAACCTTCCCTTGTACGTAGTACTGTTAACAAACTACCCTTTAATGTACAGAACACTTAATGCATGTACTACAGTACCCTAAACTAAAACAGGCACAAATATTAAAGGTGATTTTATATCATGCATTTCCTAAACATGCTAAAAAGCACGATAAAAAATGGCAACCAATGTTTTGTTTACATTTATCTCTGATCATAATGTAGAAACAAACTGGAGGTAGAGCTTTGCTTATTACCCAGACATATTTCCCATACTTTTCCCTTAGAACTACATCACATCTTCCTACTTTAGAGATATATATATATATATATATATATATATATATATATATATATATATGTGTGTGTGTGTATATATATATATATTTATATGTATACACATATACATACCTACATATATACATAAATACATGCATACATATATATATATATATATATATATATATATATATATATTACTGTATATATATGGGTTATGGAAAAAATCCGCGAAGTGGTGAATCCGCGATGGTCGAACCGCGAAGTAGCGAGGGTTCACTGTATATATATATATATATATATATATATATATATATATATATATATGTATGTATGTATGTGTGTGTTTAGTGTGGAAACCTTAACGTGGTGAAATGGGTTGCTTATCGCCATGATCAGCAAAGATGTAGGTCTACAACAATAACCATAAAGGCAGGTGTTTTATTCCACTGCAGGACAAAGGCATGACATTTTATTTCATGTCTAGGGTTTGGCCAATTTCCATCATCACGTTGGCCCGAGCGGATTTGTAATGATAGGAGCTTTTCATATGATCACTCACATCAAACCAACTTAGTATTGGTGGCCCTGACTAGTAGGCCTACATCTTTGCTGATCATGGCGATAAGCAAACAATTTCACCCCACTAAGGTAGCCACACTAAATACACACACACACACACAATATATATTATATTATATATATATATATATATATATATATATATATATATATATATATATATATATATATATATATATGGGTGTGTGTGAGTTTGTGTGGGTGTGCATAATACATACTGTACGTGTGTGTGTAACAAGCCTCGGTTCAGAAAACAATGATCGATTATTGGCCAAGACTTCACCAAGAAGTTTTCAGAACTCTGAGACCAAAAGTAGGAAAATGAGGGATAAACTTTATTTCAACATTCTCGGAACAGAAGAATGTCAGAGTCGTTGGCAGAAAGGAAAAGAACTAAATCCATTAACGCCTCCATACATTTTTTATTCCCTACGTATAATGGCTGATACGAGATTTAGGCATCATCTTTATTTTCTCTTTATTTTTAACATCCCTCTTCGTTATATGGCGTCGCAATGTGTGCTGAGGTAGCATTGGACAAGTTTAAAATCCTAAAAACAGAGAGAGAGAGAGAGAGAGAGAGAGAGAGAGAGAGAGAGAGAGAGAGAGAGAGAGACTTATTGTGTTGTGTTCCAAATGCAAAAATAACTCTCAAGATTAAAGTTGTTGCTCACAGACAATGTAGGCAAACGAGAAATATCTATTTTTCCATGTCAAGGTTAAAAACGAGACTGCAAGAATTGAAGTGAACACAAAAGCCATTCTGTCTCCATTCCTCTCCCCATGTGGTGCATTGTGGAGAATCAGACACTGCCACATGCAAAGTACTTCACTTACTTCCATAATGGAGTCTGATAACTTATGGCATAAATCTGGATTATGCTAAACACCCGCTATTGGTCTCCCCCAAACGCCTGCCCTCCTGGTTGAAGCAGCGTCAATCTTCCAATCCAGAGGTTTACATCTGTTCAACAAAGCTTGAGGTTTTAAGACAGAGAGGGCGATTGTGTAACACTTATGAGGGCGGGGGTTCCACAGGGCTTGATTCAGCGAACAGCTTTGATTCCTTTGACGATAGGTCGGCAGACAAACTTCTCATCTTTTGGCATCAGGGAACTTCGCCACTGACCTTTTTTTTTTCTGTGGCGGATGGAGGTACTTAAGAGAAAATATATATTCCTGTTTTATTTCTTTTTTATTGACTTTTCACTTTCAGCTTCTTCCATAAGAATGTATTCTTACCAGGGATGACGACAACAACAACAACAACAACAATAATAATAATAATGTAGTTTCATATACCTTCATATTTCAAGTCCAAATTTCTTACGAAACAGCCAAAAGTTTTTAATAGGACATTACCGAGTAGTCATGATAAATAACGGTTGCAGATGGTGTAACTTTTCAACACACGATTTCTAACACAAACTGAAACACTCGAACCTATTTTTTGCGTTTTTCCTAAGATCGATGTTATAGGCATCACTCCAATGACAACAGCAATTCAATCACCCGAACTAAAAAATCTTAGAATAAATTGCAAGTGCCAGCTAACATTTCTTAATCTGAATGAAATCTAACGAATGTTTTCTTTTCCAAACAAAGCGCGGCCAGTGAGTATTTTTGGTTTTACCTATAATAATCTATTATCCATTTGGCAAAGAGCAAGGTGTTAAGCTATAGCAATATGCTACAGATTTATTAAATCAGGAGGAAAGTAGATCAGTGATAAAAAATCATTCAGAAACTTGCTTGACCTGCAGAATATACCATAACTTAATTAATTGTTGAACGTATGCCAAATTATATGTAAATGTTTATCTGATAAAATTATAGCAAAAATCTTCTAAATGGAATATTGGTTAACGATCAACTGTCCGGTCATGTTAAACGAAAATAGATTAAAAAGATTGTTTTGAAACTTTTAAGGAAGATAACTAGTGAATCTAATAATTTTGAAGCTCTTATTTTCGTATTTTCCTATTCAGGATAACCTAGCAAACTGTGCATGATATCAAGCACTACATTATGAGAAAGGTAGAATGAAAAATTGTCCCCCACTAAGAAAAAAAAAAAAACTCCTAAAATGAAAGCATAATTTAATTTTCCTTGCACAAGCCCTGCACTTGTCCGCGTCCGTCAAAATATAAGCTTTCAAGAACCACTTTTTATTTCATTATTTCTCCTTGCATTCGTTTTAGAGAAATATAACTGAACATTAATTTCATGTGACAAAAATAAAGACAGTAACATGAGCGCATGAAATTGCCAGCTAACTTAAGTAGCAGCAATATTAGGCTAACGTATTTTGAACTTTATTCAACGCCCCGTCTCAACGAAGTTTCTTGTGCTATGTTCATTTGTTTATCCTGGTGGTGCAACGGCTTAATCTGAAACGCAACCCGACGCAGATAGTCAAGACTAGTGGACGGACAAAAAAAAAAAAAAAAAAAAAAGACATCCTGTTTTTAACAAACAGTAAGCCCCCGATACACTAAACATTAACTCTTGTTGGGACAGAGACAATAGTAACAACATTATATTTATAATCTTATAAATTATGTAAAGATACTATAAATAACGAATGATACTAGAAATAAAAAAGTAGATTAAAACTTTCGTTAGACTCCTCTGCACTAGACCCATGACAAATAATAGCTTTTGCTTTCAGTGTCCAACAAAATATCGATGAAGAAAACTACAACATACGGGATATGAACATACTAGACTGTTTGCTATCGAAAGTGAGCTTCAAGCTAATTAAAACTACCAGTTCCAAACGCACTTGACCGATCAAAAATATAATGCTTTCAAAATCAATATGGAATAAAATATAAGCTATAAAACATGAGCAATAAATATTCTTATAACACTATTAAACAGGAACTACGATACCAAATGGCAACGTTTTTGTATTGGTCTTTAAAAGTTGCTTTAGACGCCAGAAATAAAGAATCGCGAGGAGAGCAGAGAGCCTTCACCTTCATGTGACAGACAATTTGCCGCAGGATGATAAAACTTGTCAACTCCGTTGTAAAGGACCTTCGAGAACAATAACCGCACACTCATTATTATACAGCTGAAAGATCTCCACAGAAGCTGTAAAACACGAATGATGAACCCAACAGCAATAATGACCGTGGTTCTTCATCACCTGAACGGGTCGCTAGGTCGAAGCCAATGCGAGATGACAGGTGTACACAGACACGCACACCGGATTAAATGGCGCCGATCCAAGGCACTTGAGATAGAACCCGAGAGCAGACGACTCCCTGAACACCTAGAAAAAAACCCAAGGAAAAAAAGGACGTGAAAAGAGAGAGGGGAACGCACGACAGCCTTAGGCATCAAAATGAAGGGGGAGAGGAAGAAGCGAACGACAAAAAAGAGAAAGTAAACACCGTTTGCAAAGTAGGTAATGATGCATGGCAGCCACGCAAAGCGTTAGTCTACGATCAGATTACCAGAGTTGAGCTCTCTCTCTCTCTCTCTCTCTCTCTCTCTCTCTCTCTCTCTCTCTCTCTCTCTCTCTCTGTCTGTCTCTCTCTCTCTCTCTCTCTCTCTCTCTCTCTCTCTCTCTCTCTCTCTCTTTCTCTCTCTCTGGGGGCGCAAACTAAACGAGTTCTCGTAACCGCTTGTTGCAGACGATAGTCCATGTCTGTCTGTCTGTCTGTTCTCATAAACACGTGTTGCAGACGATAGTCCATGTCTGTCTGTCTGTCTGTTCTCATAAACACGTGTTGCAGACGATAGTTCATGTCTGTCTGTCTGTCTGTTTTCATAAACACTTGTTGCGGATGACAGATGGTGTCTGTCTATATATTCTTTTAACCACTTGTTGCGGACGATAGTCCATGTCTGCTTATCTGTCTGTTCTCATAAAACCTAGTTGCAGACGATAATCCAAGTGTTGGGCTATCTGTTCTCATAAGCACTTGTTGCGGACGATAATCATTCTCTGGCTGTCTGTTCTCATAACCACTTGTTACGAACGATAGTCCATGTCTGCATATCTATCTGTTCTCGTGAACACTTGTGAACGACAGTCCATGTATGTCGGTCTGTATGTTCTCAAACACTTGTTGCGGATGATAGTTCATGTCAGTCTGTCCGTTCTCATAGACACTTGTTGCAAACAATAGTTCATGTCTGTCTGTTCTCAAAAACACTTGTTGTAGACGATAGTCCATGGTCTGTTTACTTGTCTGTTGTCATAAACACTAGTGGACAATATTCCATGTATGTCGGTTTATCTGTTCTCAAACACTTGTTGGCGACGATAGTCACTGTCTGTCTGTCTGTTCTCATAACACTGGTTGCGGACGATAGTCCAAGTCTGTGTCTGTTTTCATAACCTCTTACCGCGAACGGAAGTCCATGTCTGTCTGTTCTCATAAACACTTGCAGCGGAGGATCGCTCATGTCTGTCTGTTCTCATGAAAACCTGTTGACGACGATAGTCCATGTCTGTTAGCCTGTTCTCATAACCACTTGCTGCGGACGGTAGTCATGTCTGTCCTTTTCTCATACACACTAGATACGGACAATAGGTCATGTGTGTTTTCATAACCACTTGTTGCGGACGGTAGCCATTATTTACGGAAAATAGTTTGTCTGCTTGTCAGTTTGATCTCATAAAAACTCGTTATGGATGATAGTTCATGTCTGTCAGTCTGTCTGTCTGTCAGTCTTGAATAATCTTTTCCCAAACCCTGTCTCCGTTTATCTGTGTCAATGTTTTTCCCAAATCATATTCATCAATAGTTAATTTCCTAAAAGTCCATTTTAGATCATTTTCTCTCATCTCTCCTCTCTCTCTCTCCTCTCTCTCTCTCTCTCTCTCTCTCTCTCTCTCTCTCTCTCTCTCTCTCTCATTCGAATACTCATACTGAATATACTCCCATCATAAAATCTCTCTCTCTCTCTCTCTCTCTCTCTCTCTCTCTCTCTCTCTCTCTCTCTCTCTCTCTCTCTCTCTCATAAAATCTAATATTTTCTTTCAATCGAATAAACTCCCTCATCTCTCTCTATTTCTCGAATCAACTTATCAATTTCTAGCTTATTTTTAATACAATAAAGACCATATCTCTCTCTCTCTCTCTCTCTCTATCTCTCTCTCTCTCTCTCTCTCTCTCTCTCTCTCTCTATTAAACTCCTATCTTATATTTCTACCTCTCCTTTTAATCGAATAAAAACTTATCATCTCTCTCTCTCTCTCTCTCTCTCTCTCTCATCTCTCTCT
>NC_090735.1:121085519-121088019 GCF_036898095.1 Palaemon carinicauda | reverse complement strand
AAAACCACACAAACTAGCCTGCTGATATTTATTGGAAAACTGTCATCAAGACCTTTCCAATAAATACAAACTCGCTCTGGTTTGGGCGATTTTAAAAGATGCTTCCCTTTTACACATTATGATTAAGTCGCCAATGGCAGGGAAATGGTTAATATTGAGGGCGATACTCTTGTCCACAGGAATACTCTCTAACAGTTATAAAATAAAAAAATAAATAAAATGTGGTGATGGCTGCTCTTCAGGAATTTCATATTTAGGCCACGGTTTTTCTTTCTAAACTAAAATTGTTCTTATTAGATTATGATAATTTTACAGCATGGGTTTTATTGATAAAATGTAACCCCTAAGAAATGAAAAAAGTGAAACACCTTAAATTACGCTGGCAACGTGGAAAAATATCTTACTATAATATTTACCCACAAACTCCCAATTATGATCTCGGGAATAGGATTCATTACTGTTTAGAACAAATATTAAAAGTGACTATCCTGCTCTCTTGAACTCTGCAACTATTACCCATTGAACTGTATTTAATTCCCTGTCGAATCCAATGATTCAAGATCATTAAAGAGCACTTAATTTCAAATTTCATATGAACAACATTGCCGGACTAAATTACACAGAGGGAGCGCAACGAAGGATTGCTCTTATTCTTAATATCATTTTTATCTCAACCTAAAACGTGACTCTGTGGATATATGAAAAGTCGTAACGTTCCTATCTTAACAATCAAGGAGAGCTTGCAGAAAGGAGAGTAAAAAGCTCGTAAGGATGAATACTGCAGTCTTCTTAATCAGAAACTCGGCCGTGTTTAACCACAAAAGTGAAAAAAAGGAGCTGAAATTGAAGAAAACTTAAATTTGGCGAGTTATTTATTTCTTTATGGGAAACAGGAAATATTGTAAGTCAGCGTGTCTAAAAGGATAGATACGAAAAATATAAAGCTTCTTATTGGGTTAAGTCAATATTTTTTATATTATCTATAATATTTAATTCTCTTAATACTACGTATAGGCCTCTGCTCAAATTCAGTCAAACGTGAAAAAATTTCCTTTCAAACAGACAATATCCGTCATCCTACCGTAATGGAAAGATCAAGTTTTAATCATTCTAATAAAGAGGGTTCAAAGTAATCCCTTTTGATTAGAGCAAAATCCTCGGCAGAATTTAATCTGCTGACTCAGCCAAACGCCCAGATAATCCTCCCTTCAGCTTCTTTACTATCCAGTTTCCACGGGCGCATTACATTTGCGCGCATTTAGGGATTAAGAAGTGTTACGATTGCGCGCTGAAATTTATTACAGTTGCGCGCCCCTTTTCCCCTCTTTTCTTTCAGCCATTTCTTGTCAAACTACCCTATTACATATGGTTTTGATAAGATAACGAGCACTTTCGGACACCATGACAGTTCACAGTTTATAAGATGCATTCACTCGAATTAAGATACGTTAGTTTCAATAGCTCTCTCTTTTAGTCCGAAATTAGCATCATGGAATTCACACTATCTGAAACCGAGAAAGGAAAGAAATCCTTGATTCACGATGGATATACATACAGAATCGACAGAATTCTTAAATCATCGGAAATTTCATGGCGTTGTACAGTGAAAACCTGCAAAGGAAGGCTAAGAACCGATGATAGCTGTACAACTATAATCAGTGGAACGTGTATTCACTCACATGAGATAGAAAGCAAAAAAGTTGAACTTCAAGCTATCCGAGCATCTGTGAAGAGGAAAGCGTTTGATGACATTAGCACGAGACCTATGAAAATAGTTCGAAGCGAATTACAGTGTGTTGATGACGAAAGTCTGGAAGTGAAAGATCTGAAAAATTTAACAATGGCAATCTACAGGAAAAGACGTACAAAGTTTCCAACTTTACCCAAATCTAGAGAGAATGTTCACGATGCTCTTGACGTCATGGAATTGGAAACTAATAAGAAAGAAAAATTCTGTTTGCTTAATAGTAAAGAACATGGAATTATAATATTGTCATGCAATTCAAATCTCCTCGCACTGTGTACAAAAGTTAGTGAAATTTTTGTGGACGGAACTTTCAAGTGCTGTCCAAAATATTTTGAGCAATTGTACACTATTCATGGATTTAATCTGGGACACTATGTACCTCTTGTGTTTGCTTTATTACCATCGAAATCCGAAGAAATTTACTCTACATTGCTTAGCATGATCTCCACCTTGTGTACAGATAGAAATCTTGAATTTAAACCTAGTCTCGTTCACATTGATTTTGAAGTAGCTATGCATAATGCATTTAGGTCTATATTCCCAAATGTAATAATACAGTGTTGTAGATTCCATCTAGGCCAAAGCTGGTGGAGAAAAATTCAGAAAATAGGCCTCAGTTCTGAATATAAAGACAAGGAATCGGAAATAGGCTTGTGGCTAACTCAGTTTTTTGGTTTAGCATTTCTTGATCCTGCGGAAGTTGGTGACAGTTTTGCTGAGGAACTCATGGCAAACATTCCAGATGATCAGCGC
>NC_090735.1:121068019-121073019 GCF_036898095.1 Palaemon carinicauda | reverse complement strand
GTCCCTGTCTGTCTGTCTGTTTGTCTGTCTGTCTGTCTCACAAAGCTTCTTTACGTTATCTACATGAACAATGTATTCCAACATAGCATTATTATTTGAAACAGTCTTCGCTGATGTTAACGACATATTGCTAAATCCTAATAGTGATTACTTACAACTCAACCCTTAATGCTTTCATGCCTACTACAAAAAAGATTTCAAGAAAATTATGTTTATTCTGTGATGTAAGCTATCTTTAAGGTCAGACTTCAACTTTCAGATCATTCTTATTCATTGGTGTCAATGACCTTTCCTGGCGTGATGCAAGACTTATAAAAGCCCTTATTCAGTTAACCTAACAACTAGGTACAGGGATATTAAATTTTCATAAATACTATGTAACCGGAATTTTAATAAATGAAATTTCAATGAACAATATTGAAGCCTGAGATTCAAAGTATTACAAAGACTTATCGAGTATATATATAGCTGAAAATTCAATGTATGAGTAAATGCACACGTCTGGGCGTGTATATTACATACATACATACATACATACATACATACATACATACATACATACATACATACATACATACATACATACATACATACATACATACATATATATATATATATATATATATATATATATATATATATATATATATATATTAAGGCTGATATTACAAACTTCCGAGCTCCAAAATTCACCTGTTTAATTTTACATAAGTCTATTATAACTTCCAGACAGCAATATATAAAAACACCGAATATCCAAAGGCCTCTTACGTTACTCAAAATCATCTTACTTTGATTCTTAGTCAAGAATTACAAGCAAGCACTATTATGAAATATCGGCGATCGAAATAATACACACTTTACAAAAATAAATATATTCTATAAAAAGTCACAATAAAAAACAAAAAGAATTAAGAACAAAATTAACTTATTCGAAATATTGAATCTGAACAAAACTTTAGATTAAGAGAGAGAGAGAGAGAGAGAGAGAGAGAGAGGAGAGAGAGAGAGAGAGAGAGAGAGAGAGAGAGAGAGAGAGAGAGAGAGAGCATTTTCAAAATGATGGGAGACTCCAAATACTCTCTATTCCGACCCATAGAGCAGAGCTAAAAATATCTAAAAAATGATATTCCGGTCGACGGCGAAAGAAATGAAGCTCTTCCTTATTGGAGGAAATGTTACTTCCCCTCCAGCTGTTCCTTGTAACTCGTGGAATCCAATGACAGTTATTTCGATTCAATATTGGGAGATTACATGATGGGAAACTTATGATGACATCACATAAGACATTTCCGGCGATGCATTTCGATTCGGAATATCATCTCTCATTTTCTTCAGTATCGTTATTATGATCGTCACCTTCATTATCTCCAGTATAAAATGCTTATTGGTTTTTATTATGGTCCTTCGGTGACTATTATATTACTTTCATTACGATTCAGTTTATTCCATGAGTGTAAATTCCCAATACATTTGCATTCAGCCAATTTCCTCGATAACTGGCATCATTATCAACAAACATCACCAGCAAACAATATCCACAAAACGTTTACCTTTATTCTCAAATGCTATTCCATAAAAAGAATTTTCATAATATCAACAATTTCTTGATTTTCATCGCCAAGAACATCATATTTAGGAGAATATATATAGCTGTATCTTCTGTTTATTCTCCCTAGAGACCTTTGCACCGTAACAACAGGTGAATTTCCATTCCAAACGCTGCTAAACAGAATCTGCTCGTATGGTCTAGTATTTTGAAAAAGTAAGACTTTTCTTAAAAAGTTGGATCAAATTTACTAGATTCCCTTTAATCACAAGAAATGAAACACTAAACTTTGTCTCTCCCGTTGGCATTACCTCTTTCTTGCATTACGTATATTTTTTTTAAGAAAAAGGATGATTGATTAAATTGCTTTTAAATTATTAAGAACTGCATCTTAATTATATTTTCAGTATTTCAGATTTTTCAATAAGTTAATCATATGAACAGTACTTTTAATCGAGTGTCGCCATTTTTTTTTTTACTTCAAAATTTGTATATAAAGGAAATATTGAAAATGGCATATGACGAGGTGAGAGTAAGAGAAACTGGTAATTTAGAGGAGGAGTGGAAGTTAGCAAAAGAAAATTTTGTTGGGATTGCAAGTGATGTATGTGGCAAGAAGGTTGTTGGAGGCAGCATGAGGAAGGGCAGTGAATGGTGGAATGAAGGAGTGAAGGTAAAAGTGGAAGAGAAAAAGAGGGCGTTTGAAGAATGGCTGCAGAGTAATAGTATAGAGAAGTATGAAAAATATAGAGAGCAAAAGGTGGAAGTAAAGCGCAAGGTACGTGAGGCAAAGAGGGCAGCTGACCTGAGGTGGGGTCAGGGACTGGGTCAGTCATATGAAGAGAATAAGAAGAAGTTTTGGAAAGAAGTGAAGAGAGTAAGGAAGGCCGGCGCAAGAATTGAAGAGACAGTGAAAGATGGAAATGGAAGGTTGAGAATGAGAGAGAGATTACAATAGAGGAAGTGAGGAGAGCACTAGATGAAACGAGAGTAGGAAAAGCATCGGGTATGGATGGTGTGAAAGCTGAGATGTTGAAGGAAGGGGGTGTGACTGTACTTGAATGGTTGGTGAGATTGTTTAATGTGTGTTTTGTGTTGTCAATGGTACCAGTAGATTGGGTCTGTGCATGTATTGTACCACTATATAAGGGTAAGGGAGATGTGCATGAGTGTTGTAATTCAAGAGGTATTAGTTTGTTGAGTGTAGTTGGAAAAGTGTATGGTAGAATACTGATTAATAGGATTAAGGATAAAACAGAGAATGCAATCTTGGAAGTACAGGGTGGTTTTAGAAGAGGTAGGGGTTGTATGAATCAGATTTTTACAGTTAGGCAGATATGCGAGAAATATTTAGCAAAAGGTAAGGAGGTGTATGTTGCGTTTATGGATCTGGAGAAAGCATATGATAGAGTTGATAGGGAAGCAATGTGGAATGTGATGAGGTTATATGGAGTTGGTGGAAGGTTGTTGCAAGCAGTGAAAAGTTTCTACACAGGTAGTAAAGCATGTGTTAGAATAGGAAATGAGGTGAGCGATTGGTTTCCGGTGAGAATGGGGCTGAGACAGGGATGTGTGATGTCGCCGTGGTTGTTTAACTTGTATGTTGATGGAGTGGTGAGAGAGGTGAATGCTAGAGTGCTTGGACGAGGATTAAAACTGGTAGGCGAGAATGATCATGAATGGGAGGTAAATCAGTTGTTGTTTGCGGATGATACTGTACTGGTAGCAGACACAGAAGAAAAGCTTGACCGACTAGTGACAGAATTTGGAAGGGTGTGTGAGAGAAGGAAGTTGAGAGTTAATGTGGGTAAGAGTAAGGTTATGAGATGTACGAGAAGGGAAGGTGGTGCAAGGTTGAATGTCATGTTGAATGGAGAGTTACTTGAGGAGGTGGATCAGTTTAAGTACTTGGGGTCTGTTGTTGCAGCAAATGGTGGAGTGGAAGCAGACGTACGTCAGAGAGTGAATGAAGGTTGCAAAGTGTTGGGGGCAGTTAAGGGAGTAGTAAAAAATAGAGGATTGGGCATGGATGTAAAGAGAGTTCTATATGAGAAAGTGATTGTACCAACTGTGATGTATGGATCGGAGTTGTGGGGAATGAAAGTGATGGAGAGACAGAAATTGAATGTGTTTGAGATGAAGTGTCTGAGGAGTATGGCTGGTGTATCTCGAGTAGATAGGGTTAGGAACGAAGTGGTGAGGGTGAGAACGGGTGTAAGAAATGAGTTAGCGGCTAGAGTGGATATGAATGTGTTGAGGTGGTTTGGCCATGTTGAGAGAATGGAAAATGGCTGTCTGCTAAAGAAGGTGATGAATGCAAGAGTTGATGGGAGAAGTACAAGAGGAAGGCCAAGGTTTGGGTGGATGGATGGTGTGAAGAAAGCTCTGGGTGATAGGAGGATAGATGTGAGAGAGGCAAGAGAGCGTGCTAGAAATAGGAATGAATGGCGAGCGATTGTGACGCAGTTCCGGTAGGCCCTGCTGCTTCCTCCGGTGCCTTAGATGACCGCGGAGGTAGCAGCAGTAGGGGACTCAGCAGTATGAAGCTTCATCTGTGGTGGAAATGTGGGAGGTTGGGCTGTGGCACCCTAGCAGTACCAGCTGAACTCGGCTGAGTCCCTGGTTAGGCTGGAGGAACGTAGAGAGTAGAGGTCCCCTTTTTGTTTTGTTTCTTGTTGTTGTCGGCTACCCCCCAAAATTGGGGGAAGTGCCTTTGGTATATGTATGTGATACTGTATTGTTCTACTGAAAATTGTATGATGAAATATCAAAACCTCATTCCAGACTCATGAAAATGTAAAGATATAATGAAAACCAACAAAATATTTTTTTTTCGATCTTTTATATATTTCAATTCCTGTAGTTTTTATCTATAAATTATTAATTTCTTCCTCATCTTTATAACGGATAAGAACATGAAACTCCGATGATAACTGAAGAAAAATGGAATCAAACAAGCATTTCATGCTCTCAAAATTTCACTTTCTGCAAGAGATCACGAGACCAAAAAATGAGATGTTGCAATTCTTCTTCGTGCAGTTGGTACAACCGGCAATGAGAATCAAACAACTTACTTCCAGTCGCTTGGCAGCATCAATGTTGATACAATTCCACTTGTTCGTGCGGATTTTCCTCAATCCTTGTATCCTCTAACGAGTGCATCAATACACGGTAAGGAACATACACATCATACATGTGTACACAGAAATTTACTTTATACACCTTTATATGATATATGCAAACACACGCGCATGTATGTATGTATATGTATATATATATATATATATATATATATATATATATATATATATATATATATATATATATATATATATATATATATATATATATATTATATATATATATTATATATATATAAATATAAATATATATATATATATATATATATATATATATATATATATATATTATATATGTAAATATATTATAT
>NC_090735.1:121063019-121065519 GCF_036898095.1 Palaemon carinicauda | reverse complement strand
AGAAAATTACTCTGATTATTCCATTAATCCAAGTTTCTACTACATATTTTTATTTCATTTTAAGGATAAAATAATTTTTAAATAATAAATACTACAAAAGGTCGAAAAAACGCTCAAGGCTTTTTTTTCAATCACGGACAAGTATTTCGTTACCAACGAATAGTATAGTATAATAATCTACCTATATCAAAATAAGAAAAAAAAAAGGAAAAAAAATAGAGAAAATCCTTGGGCTTATCCAAAAGTCACACCACCTTTTAAAATGTCTGTATTAATTAAAATCTTCGAGCACAACAAAACTCCCAGAAACAAAATGAAAAATTAAATAAAAGAAATCTGATAAAAATCATTCGAGCCGAATTATTTTTTACGATCAATATATTTTTCATCGCGAAGCCAAATGGTCAAATATAATCCTTGACGCTAGAATTCGGGGATAATGCTTTTAGAGCAGAGACTTAATACTTTATTGATCTTAACATGAAAAAGAATATAGAAATGTTTGGTGTAAAACTTTGTTATAGTCTTTCAAAATGAAGTTTAATTATGATAAACTTCATGAAACAGTGCACACTCAATTGTAACTTATTTAGGTTTTATCAATGTTTTTGTTACGTTACGACGTACTTGCGTCATTAAAGGATTTCCATTTTAAGTCTCAAGAAACTGGAATACTGTAATAACTGCTACTATGGAGCATTACATATGAAGATAAAAACAATCATAGTACTTCAAAAAATATATATTAAAAAAACAAACCTTCACAAAAAAAAAAAAATAATAATAATAATAGAGCGTGGATTACCGACCAGGTCTATTTTTTTCTTAAATATATGCTGAAGCTTAATTTCAAATCAGTCTGTCTACAATACGTAGGAATAATTCAGATTTTCCGTTTAGTTAGTCGCTAAGCAACAGAGGATATTAAAGCTACCATTTTACATCGCAATATTCAAGGTAGGCTAAGGGCGCTATTCATTCGGTTTAAAGAAACTCTTATGCCTTTCTCCATTCTGGCTCCAACCCAACCAAATCCACTAACTGCTCAGTACAATCCACCCAGGAGAGATCAAAATGCATTGAGCACTTCCCTACACTCGTGCATTAAACCTTGGTCATGCCTTCTCCATCATGTTGCTCAATACTACACTGAATTCTAGAAGTTTTATTCCAACTGTGACCAAGTTGTGGAACTTTCAAAAGTTCAAACTTGCAGAGAACGATTTTATGTAAAACAGGCTGAAAGTATTTTTTTATAGTTTATTTAAGTTGTTAATGTTCTTAAAAAATGCCATTTTAGTATTCATTTAGTTTTCTTGAAGTTTATTTCATTATGTCCATTAATCACTGCTATTTTTCCCTGTAGAGCCCTTGGGCTTATAGCATCCTGCTCTTTCAACTAGGGTTTTTAGTAATAATAATAATAATAATAATAATAATAATAATAATAATAATAATAATAATAATAATAATAATAATAATAATAATAATAAAGGAGACCTCAGTAAATATATTGTTCATCCAGAATAGATTACTGATTCAACTAGCATTCAATACAATTGTAATAAATTCTTATACGATTGAAATTATATGAAAATGAGGAAGAAAGAACCAAATAGAGATATCAAATAGGGATATGAAAGAAGAAGAAATTACTACCGATGCCAAAACAAACAACCTACTGTAGTTTCCAAGAAGGGGAAATTCTGACGTCAAATTCTGCAAAATACTGAGCTTCTGTTTACAGGCATTACCTATAAATAGCAAACGGAAGGGAATATATTGAATTAGATCGAAGATATGGGGAATAAACACATGTCTGTCCACAAACACAAAACAGCCAACGCGCGCTATGAGAGAGAGAGAGAGAGAGAGAGAGAGAGAGAGAGAGAGAGAGAGAGAGAGAGAGAGAGAGAGAGAGAGAGAGTATTCGTTTAAGAGAGGGCTAGAAATTATTTGATGTTTATGAGAGAGAGAGAGAGAGAGAGAGAGAGAGAGAGAGAGAGAGAGAGAGAGAGAGAGATGAGGGTGTTTATTCGTTTAAGAGTTATAATCTATGATATACAGTATGTATACAGTATTACAGTATATATATATATATATATATATATATATATATATATATATATATATATATATATATATATATATACATATATATATACATATATATATACATATATATATACATATATATATGTATGTATATATATACATATATATATATATATATATATATATATATATATATATATATATATATATATATAGAGAGAGAGAGAGAGAGAGAGAGAGAGAGAGAGAGAGAGGAGAGAGAGAGAGAGAGAGAGAGAGATTCAGCTCTACAGTGGAACTGAAGTGTTTGAAGCTCTTGAATTCAAAGGCTTTTGGAAATTTCCTAATTTTGACTCTCTTTCGTGCTTTCATTTGCCACGCCTCAGGTGACCAACAATGGAGGAGCTTTTTTGGGACAGCTGGTGTTGAACGGTACTTTCGATTC
>NC_090735.1:121054761-121057519 GCF_036898095.1 Palaemon carinicauda | reverse complement strand
ATGTTAAAGCATCAAGTCGACCTTAGAAGGGGATGAATGGATGCTAGATTTATTAAGAACAATATGGGAATAAGATATAATGCATAGAGACCGGGAGGAGAGTCTAGTGATATTTATATATATGCAAAAAGGCGATAACATGGATTGTGGTAAATAAAGAGGAATTAAACTAACAGTGCTTGGTTTGTAAGTTTTTGAGTGTACGAGATAAGAGATTGAAAAAGATTATGAAGATTGGGAAACAGCTGTATGGATCCAGGGGTGGGGGGGGGGGATTCTGGATGCCATCTCTATACAGTAGTAAGGCAGCTACAGAAAAGAAGCTAGATGAAAACCAGGAGCTCTTCTTTGCTTTTGTAGATCTAGAGAAGGCTTATGATAAAATGCCAGGAGAAGTGATGTCTTTGGTGTTTGAGGAACAGGACAGTCTTGGAGAAGTTGGTTAGAATGGTAAATATGGTGTACAAAAGAACAAGGACTAAAGTAATAACAACTGATAGGGAAACAAACCTTTGAAGTTGGTGATGGATTACACCAAGGGTCAGAATTAAGCCAATTTATTATGTGGTGGGCAAGAATGTGTTAACTGAAATGATAAAAAAAAAAATAAGAGCTCTGGGAGTTGCTGTATGCAAATAATTTGGTGATTACTGCTATATATACATATACACACACACACACATATATATATAAATATATTATATATTTATATATATATATATATATGTGTGTGTGTATGTGTATGCTATATATATACATATACTGTATATAATGTGTGTTTGTGCGTGTACCTGGATAAACTTAAGTCTGTGCAAGAGTTTAAAAATAGGCTTTAACCTGTATAATTTTGGGCAAATTTCACTTAGAAATTATAAACCAGCAACAAATATTTAACAAAAGTTGACGTTTTCAATATTTGCTTTCCGTGCTAGATGTCGATAAAGATATGCTTCAGAAATACCGACCAGTAGTAGTTTTTTCTTTTCTAAGCCAAACAGGCTGTAAAATATACAATTAGGGTTCATCCTTCATGATAAGCAACAGGTTGTTTTCCTGTTGTTTACAATAATTACATAAAATAAATTAATGAAGATCATAAAGATGATCAGGTAAAGACGTTATCATCATAGACTGGGGCCGTACACGCTATATGACGTCATAATCAAGAAGCCGATAGCTATCCTGTCATGGCGCCTATTTTCATAAAGGCCTTGCCGATCTGGTCTTACAAGCGTTCCACCATTATGTAACACAACGATATTTGCCGGTGTTTTAATAAGAACCAGATCCACCACGGGGGTTCTCCTTAGGAACACCTCTCCTAAGAGGGGAAAGGTTCGATGTGCGTCGTAAATCACGTGTTAATGAGATACAATTTGTTCGTTAAAAGACTATCCAGCCAAGAGGCGGCCAATGGGTCGCTTCTTCGCCGGCGCCTGGCTGCATTGAACATTACCGTCGTCGGCGATGATACATCAAGAGGTAATTGTCCTCCCACAGCGTTAATCAGGCTTTTCTATTTTGGGGGCCGAGGCGTTTTGGAATTTCAGGAGCGATCCCTCGCTTAGACAGGATGCTTTTTCTCGTTTTACAACGCAACTGTGATGTGACTAGGGTTTTTTTCAAAAACAGATTTCCTTTCTTTTCATATTTTCCCTAATCTTGATTAATTTTGGTTTGAAAGAGGGGATCACCTGAAGATAAGCGACCCCAAATAGTTCTCCTGAAGATAAAATACCCCAACTACACTTACCTGAAGAAGAGAGACTGACTTTCTTCACCTGAATATAAGCGACCCCAGCTTATTGACGTCGCCAATCTTCAGGTGATCCATTTTAGCTTATAATACTATAGAAAAAAGGTAATATATATATATATATATATATATATATATATATATATATATATATATATATAATATATATATATATATATATACACTTTATTAAATTTGTAAAACTAACAAATTTATGCAAACAATCTATATTCAATATAAAGAATATTGTCTTGCAATTACAGTTATAGAAATAATCGAACCTACCATCAACATGCTTTTCGAACCACATAAATTGCTGTAAATATGAATTAAAAATTCTCTTGCATCCGTGCATTGTCTTAATCCTTGATTTATGCTTATTCCAATAACTTTCGATGGCCTGTGTGTGTACTGTTTCAACATCAATAAAGTTACGGGAGTGATTTACGGTCTGATGCTGAAATCTTAGATGTGATTGAATTTTTGAATAATCTTTTCATTCATCACTGTATATTACTGAACCAGGCAAAACAACTTTTTCTAGGATTGGAAGTAGAGTTGCAGCATCCCGTGTTTCAACGATCACCACATATCCAACACTTGGCTTAATGCTAGTCTCGACCATTCCAAATACCCATATTGGCCGATTTGGCGTACGTTCTCTGTGATATTTGCTTTCGCTTGCAAAGCAAGACATCAATTTCCACAATTATGCCATTACCACCAAGTCTAACGGGGTTTGCCACGATTTACTGAATGCAGATTTCTCTTAAAAAAAAATATCAATCATGGTTTTTTTCTGAAATGTTTTAGAATATTAGTCACTGTAGTGTCACTCATGAGGGTCTAAAAGTAAATTAAGCAGCTACGCGTTTTCAATAATCCATCCTCTCTCTCTCTCTCTCTCTCTCTCTCTCTCTCTCTCTCTCTCTCTCTCTCTCTCTCTCTCTCTCTCTCTCTCTCTCTCTCTCTCTCTCGATGTCTAGGATATTTCATTTGATC
>NC_090735.1:121047261-121049761 GCF_036898095.1 Palaemon carinicauda | reverse complement strand
AGTAAAATTGAAAACTTATCTTATCTGTTAACAATGGCCTTAACAATAAATGAAGAGTAAAGGAAGAGAAAGGTAAAGATAATAATGAATTATTCTGTGAAGAACTTTAATTAAATGAAAATCCTTTAATTATACCGATATTAGTGGCTTTTAAAGTACCTTAGCGTCTCCTTAGAGGAACTTCATCATCATATGAATATTAATAATTATCTTCACGCAAGATCCACAAATTAAATATATACACAAATTATTATTTATAATTTATGCCTCTGATGCTCATGACTTTTTGAAAATGGAAAGTTCTTTAAACTATCTTTTTAATTGTTGTATCAAAAAATCTCTCCAAACAACGATTATTCAACTGTTACACGGTATATAGAAACAGTGGTATTTTAACATTTCATTTTTCATCCTGTGACAGTTCCCAGTGTAACTTCCAGAGTCATTACTATTATTACAATTTGCATTAAGGTAACAACACATTCTCTGTCATACAAGTCACATTGACGCCGCATTTTTATAGGCATTCCACAGCTTCTAGGCTTACATGTATGACTTTCATGTTGTAAAAACATTACAAATAATTATACACAATAACATATAAATAAAAGAATGAGCCTTGAGAAGATGCAAGAAACACGAAAGCGCTTGGCAAGTCTTGAGATTTTACTTTCTCCAGCCCCATGGAAACAAATGCATACATATACACTATATATATATATATATATATATATATATATATATATATATATATATATATATATATATACACTATATATGTATATATATATATATATATATATATATATATATATATATATATATATATATATATACACACTATATATGTATATATATATATATATATATATATATATATATATATATATATATATATATATATATATATATATATATATACATACATACATACATACATACATACACATACATACATACACATACATCCAAACACACACACATTATATATATATATATATATATATATATATATATATATATATATATATATGCTTGTTACTGACATCCTACAGATCCTAGAGAAGGTAATCTAGAAATATTCCTTCCTTGGTGAAATGCAAATAGTTTAGTTATTCTTAACTAGTTTAATTTTTCCTTTATGCTAATTCTATTGTATGCCTCATTAGAAATCAACCTTCTGTTTCGAATGAAGACTTTCGGCTTGTTTTTTACCAGTTAACTGATGTTTCCCACTAACTTGAGCCTATAAGTTATTTATAAACAAAATTTCTTCAGAAATGTTTATGATTATATATGAAATTTTAGAGTTCACTGAATAAAATTTCACATAATGATTATATTTATCAATTCAGAATTCATTTCTTTTTGTCATGGAGTTTCATATTTTCAAAATAAGTGTTTTTCATCAACTAATATATTTACACAGAAAGGATAATCTAAATAAATCTCCTAATAAACAGCAAAACTTTCTTCATGGGGTATAAAAAAACCAAGTTCGTGTTTTTACATAAAACAAATGACCTCATTTTTATTTCAGTTTCTACATATAACAAGATCCTTCAATGCATATTCTTGCAACAGCTACTAGTAAAATTTAATATTCTAATAGGTTTTACACGCTACAGGAAAAGCCATATGCAATAGTCTCCATAAATGTTGCTCATTGGAATTACAAACTTTGTTTTCATATCTAAACCAAATAAAACAATTTGCTACCAGTCTGTAAATAAGGTGTTTATTTTTTCCTCCTTTTTAAATATCTTTTATTTTTTCTTAGCGATCCTACAGGTGTTTTTGATAACCTGAAGCGGGGGCTTAGAACCTGAGCCAAGTTTCAAATCTTTTAGGAAAATTGTTGAGTGTTTTAACAGCTGAGCTATATGGTCCCAAAAGGAAAAAAAAATATTCAGTCTTTCTAAATAACTCATCAAACCCGGTAGCGTCCTTGACAAATTGACATTTGGATGAATAAACACACTTCTGCGTGTGAGTGGGAGCGAGTGGTCGTGTGTTCACGCGAATATGGAAGAGTGAATATAGTATCGCAAAAATATTTTCATGTATATAACAATATATCACCCTAGTTATAATTTTCTTGTATTTGTAGGCCCTAACCGAAGGCCTTGAAGGATTATGTTTTGTCCCGAAACTTAAATACCAATGGAAACTATAGTATTAAGATTATCAGTGGTAAAAATATTCACGAACTTTAGAAATAAATACCTACTGCTTAATATCAGAAATAATCCATTCAATTATAACCCTGGGTTTAAAATTAACCCCTCCCCCCATGTGATTAAAGTATAAAATAAATATAAGTATTAATATCATTATTTGAAAGAATTTCTCCTCGTGATGACAGTTTGTTTCCATTGATTTGATAATTTTTTTCATAAAATGACACCTATATATATACATAGATATTATTTACTATGTGTACAGTATATTCAACGCGTACACATATCTTTTAGGCATAAAAATCCTTAAGAAGGTTATG
>NC_090735.1:121039761-121042261 GCF_036898095.1 Palaemon carinicauda | reverse complement strand
GTGTGTGTATATATATATATATATATATATATATATATATATATATATATATATATATATATATATATATATATATATACATGAGTGTATATATATACACACACACACACACACATATATATATATATATATATATATATATATATATATATATATATATATACACATATATGCATATATACATTCATATATATACACGTGTGTAATGTATATTTTATACTAAAATTGCAAATAAGAAGAGAGAGAGAGAGAGAGAGAGAGAGAGAGAGAGAGAGAGAGAGAGAGAGAGAGAGAGAGAGAGAGAGAGAGAGAGAGATATGCAAGTGGTGAAATTTGTTTTCCTGCAGGAGGATATAATTGAACGCTTTGTTGGCTTCTTCATTAGTTCAGCCTTGTTTGTTTCCAATTATGTTAACAAATTAATAATACAAGAATAAATTGGATATATTTTCCTATCTATTTTGGTTTCCAAAAGATTCCTACATTCAATAATAATCCACCCTTTTCCCTTGAAATGTCTTACTCCTCTATTAGATAGAGCTCAATGATGTCCTCAATCAAAAGGATAACATTGTACATAAATCCTTCAAGGCTCCCTTACAATCCTTATTAGGAGGACAGCTTATGTGCTCCGTTTGCCCACCTTCAATCAATAGAAAGTTCAGAGTATTGTTGACTCCTAATTGTAATACCCATATTCATCATTTCTTTGGAGTGCAAGGGATGAACACGTGTATGAATATGGACTACAGTATTAAGAAAATCAAAACTAGTGTGTTCACACTTTAACATACTTATGTTTGGACGTATGCTTATTAACTCCTAATTCATTTGCGTATAAGCAATAAGCAATATAGTTTAGCTGTGTGTGACGCTTTTTACTCTAATGTGTGGAAGGAGACTTAGCCAATCATTTGAATGCTAAACTTATTCCATTTGTTAAAAGTGATAAATATTATAATGACCATAACATTAATAGTCATAACCGAGTTTTGTTGATTCAGTGAGAAACAAATAAACATATCTTCAAAAGAGAAATTCGCCAGGAGTTGTCGGTGGCTTTTGAATAACGTATCTCTGGCTCTCTGAAACTGATTGTGGTTGCGTGTTGTTATTGATATTCAGCGTTATCCAAAGAAAAAGACTGTTCATTTGAGAGATTAAAGATGAACATAAGCTTGAATAATGAAATAAAACATACATTTTAATCGCTTTCGCTGTTTATCTTTCAACGTTTGAGTTAATTATAAAAATTTGGTTTTCTCTGGCAGTGAATACGAACTCCCACTGTTAACCCATTCTGCTTGGAAATTAGATTTTATTTTTTCTCAAAAATAAAGCGAATTCTTTCATAATTTCTATACGACGAAACACAGAACACTATTCAAGTTAAAATAATATCCCTGGTGTCTGAATGCGTTCAAATAGGAGTCCTAGCTTCAATAGTTCCAAAGGCAAATGTTGACGAACCGTCGATAAACAAAGCATTGTAGATGGCAGTGTTTTTGTAAACATTAAAGCAAGAAAGATCTTGATTAACAAACGAAACAAAAGGCGTTTAAGACGACATGGATCGTGAATTGTGGTCGCAATATTCTGCCCTGGGAGAGGGGTCAACCATAACTTGTGGTGAAAGGAACACTGGGGGGAGAGAGAGAGAGAGAGAGAGAGAGAGAGAGAGAGAGAGAGAGAGAGAGAGAGAGCCGTCCTGTTTACAAACATGAATTTAAAATAAATAACTCTAGAAGGATGAATCACAACGGAATTGCACATTGATGACGAATCTTATCGAATGATTAATCAGAAGTGTATCTAATAAGGTTTCAATCTTTATAGGACTAAAATACCATCGCATTGCAAAGATCGTGAACATATTTTAGAAATATATGATAGAATAAAATCAATAGACATTAGAATTTTTTTTTTTCTTAAATCAAATCTAACAATACTGGCAGATGATACGGCAAACAAATCAGAAAAAGCTATGCCCAAAACCTTGACTGACCGACTGCCTATGATCTATTTCGCGTTTACGCAATCTTTTTAGCCAATAGTAAGATGGATGAATGAGAAATGAGGACAGTTAGCTAGTTAACCATGGTATGAATAGCTTAGAAAATAAAAAGTAATGGTAAGATTAGTGTAAAGCGTGGGTTAGTCACAATTATATCATCATCACCATCATCATCATCATCATCACCATCATCTCTTACGCCTATTGACGCAAAGGGCCTTAATAAGTCATTTGTTATTTTACATTATACAGTAATGTATTTACATAGTAAATTCTTCAAATACATTTTCCGCACGCTCACTTCTTATTAGTACAATGGTCGAGGTTCATCATGATGAACATATAAAAGATACTCTTCTCCAGCATTACAAAGAAACAAACCGCACTCTATGAAGGATCTCCGTCCGCAAGATAAGGGTCTTCAGTTACCATCGATTACGTGAATGCAATCTGCACAAACGCGTCTTAATCTAAGTAATAAGAGTT
>NC_090735.1:121024761-121032261 GCF_036898095.1 Palaemon carinicauda | reverse complement strand
TTTTACTTTTACGGGTTTATTTCTCGCCCTCCATCAGACACTAAAAGTCTGTTCAGGCGGGCCTTGGTGTGTGAAAATAATTTCTTTCCAGTTAATATAAAAGCATGCCGGAAAAAGAAGAAGTTTACTTTTATGAAAATATTTAGCTAAAATGCTATACATTTCTTTCCTACATATCTTAAGATGACAAATTCGGAGGTAATTTGTATTTTTCCAAACGATACAAACCTTTAGCTATTTATTAGGGGGTATTACTTTCGGAGAAGTTGGAGGGACGAGTCATTAAAATTTAGATAGGGTAACCTACTCATCCCGCTAGTTAGCGGGGGGAGTGTGTGTGTGTGTGTGTGTGTATTATATATATATATAATATATATATATATATATATATATATATATATATATATATATATATATAATATATATATATATATATATATGTGTGTATATATATATATTATATACATATATATATATATTTATATTTATGTATATATAATATAATATATATATATATATATATATATATATATATACATATATACACATGTACAAATATAAAGTATATATATATATATATATATATATATATATATATATATATATATATATATATATATATATATATATATATATATACACACATACATATTTATACACAGACATATATATACATATACACATAAATACATACATTTATATTATATTATATATATATATATATATACATATATACATATATATATATATATATATATATATATATATATATATATATATATATATATTATACATATATATATATTATAAATTATATTATATATATATATATATATATATATATATATATATATATATATGGCGGCGCGTGTACGTATTTCTTTATGGACGCGTGATAACTATTTTTGTCAACCCACAATCTATCACTGACTATGTGAAAAAACAAACTAAAAAAAATTCATATACTACTGCAAGCAATGCTTCTAAAACTTCAACATTCAATATTTCACCATGCAGTAAAACTTAATCATTAGACTTATCTGTAATGAAGACTAATATGATAAGCAATTAGTCAAGAACATTACCACACAGCAGAAGTAAAGAAGGTAGTAATTCCTATATATTTCCTCAAGTCAAGGCACCTGACAAATGTATGTTTCCAAATTGGTGAAATTGTTAGGAAACAAATAAGAGAAACATGCTATGGGCTATATATAACTATTTGGATGAAGTAACAATGTGAATAACCTACTGTATAAGCAGAGAGAGAGAGAGAGAGAGAGAGAGAGAGAGAGAGAGAGAGAGAGAGAGAGAGAGAGAGAGAGAGAGAGAGAATCTTCTCCATTAAAGTTGTCCTCATTAATGTGTTAAATCTCTGAACAATATCTTTCATATTGGAATCAAGACATGAAGCCAATGGTATCCATTACAGATTAAAGTCAAATGTCAACAACAGTAATCCTGCAAAATGATCATACTTAATTCCTATTGTCTTTTGTTGGCGATAAGTGATTCATTGTGAAAATTAAATATAAACTTATATTATTAATATAAGGTAAGGGGGGAACAAACGAGCAGATAAAACAATTGGATAAAAAATAAGAGACAAAGAAGGAAGAATTAGATATTGACTAAACGTAAATAGAAATTACCAGCGAATAAGGCCTTTGATGACAGAATCGTGTCTACCAATCTCTAGGAAACGTATCATGAATATGGTAATTGTTTGTTGACCATACGTGCTACGCGGGGCGAGCACAAACAGGCGAAGTGATGAATATCTTCATAAAAAAAATACACGAAGGATGCATAAACATGTCATGTGCGTTTGCAGAAAAACAAACGTAAGTTCGTCGTGTAATCTTGCAATTGCAAACACAATCCTGCGACTTCATGATAAGCAAATGGGCCCACCCAGGCACCAAGGGTTTTCGTCTTCTGCACATCCATCAACCATGGACTCAACGCTGCAAGAACGCACGTACAGATCATACAAGAAAGCAAAGGTCTTTCATGTTGGTATGTAAAGGGTTTAACTTGTTAACTAGCTTACTATACTTATCTTTTTTTCACTTTCTGCCTGTCCGTTTGGTTGTTCGTCTCTCCATCTGTGTGCTTTCTGTTCTCAATACACGCACAAACACCCTACAAACATTACATACATTTATAATGCAATATTCAAATACCAACTTGAATCTGTTACCTAGTTCCGTCTAACCCAATATTCATTAGCTTTCAATCAGTCTGCCCCAGTCTAAGATTGCAAAGATTTGTTCCAAGGCTCTTCCCCACTTCATTCCTTGTCTATCTTTCTATCTATCTCAATCCTTCTTAGAGTACTACAGCTGACATTTCTACAGCAGACTTTACGTTCATTAACATAATGAGTGGCCAGTAAGACAATCAAATTAAGTCACTTGGTCTCATAAATCTTCGTATACAAACAAATCCTCCAATGTGTGTGCATAATAGGACCCCTTAGGATATAAAGAATAACAACTTGAACCGTCATCTCGTAAATTCCTCTGTACTAATTAAATCGTGGCCAACATTCCACGGAATACATTTTTCTCTTTCGTTGTATTACAGAAGCATGCGTTTGAAGGGCACGTGTTCTTGGAGCATAGCCCTTGGAGGAGGGGATACTGCCTTTCAGGGTAGTAAAGAGCGGATGAAAAGACTGAATATAAATGAAGAGTCTATCTATATTTTTATCTCTCTCTCTCTCTCTCTCTCTCTCTCTCTCTCTCTCTCTCTCTCTCTCTCTCTCTCTCTCTCTCTCCGCATGTAAAAAATTAAGAAAGATGATATTTAGAATCTGGAAGTGATGTTAATGCGTAGAATTACAAAACTCATTTTAGGAAACATACACAAATAAAACTTCCCAGTGCTTTATGCATCCGCTGACTATTCAATACGAAAATAAGCGAAAGAATAACAAGTAGAAATATGGATAAAACCTGACTTACCTAATCACACTTTTATAAAAAAAAAAAAAAAAAAAAAAAAAGCCAAATCAATATATAAACTAGAGGGGGACTCGATAGAGCGCAGACCTCCACCGCAGCTTATTTCTCTACCTTTTTCTCGACCTTGACCTTGACCTAAAAAGGCATTAGTTGGCATGGATTTTCATACACTCAAATATGAACCAAGTTTGAAGTCACTATGACAACGATGTCCAAACTTATAGCTAATTACTGGAATTGGACATTTTGCTTGACCTTGACCCTCCAAAATGTAATCATTTCCAACTTTTTACATAACATTTAATCCCTGCAAGTTTCATTACTCTACGATTAAAATTATGGTCAGGAAGCTATTCACAAACACACACACGCACACAGGGGATAAAACATAACCTCCTTCCAACTTCGTTGGCAGAGGTAAAAATAATAAGCAGAAAAGAAACAAAATAAATTATCAGCAAGTCCACTGAACTAATATATATATATATATATATATATATATATATATATATATATATATATATATATATATATATATATACACACACACACACAAATATATATTCTTTCAACTTTAACTAAGCATGGTTGCTACGCACCAGGCTTGGAAGTAAAGCTTATCAAGCTTAAAGTTTCCATATAATATAATCTTAAAGTATGCTGAACTTCCTTCAAATTAGATTTTAGAATAATACCTCAGAAGTTAGAAATTTTGTCATAAGCAATGCAAAACATATCCCGTACTTATAAATAAAACAAATATATTTAACTCATATGTCCGAATTCATGCTTCTATAAAGAGAACGTAAGCGCAAGAGGCCCATGGAAATCCAAAATTAAAGAAGAAAAGCCTTCTAAAATGAAAACTATATGGTAAAGTTATGAATTGTGAATCGCTGTTCGCAAACGACTCAACAAGACCAGGAAACATCACCATTTGAATATATCACAGCCAGACAGGCCAAAACATCACCTCGGGATTCCGTTTTCTATCTCCGTTTTTTTCCAGACTCATTTGTTTTCCATTTCACCTAAAACCCTATCTCGATAACTTTGCATTTGGTTAACAAAAGTTTTGTATAAGGCATTTTCATATCTTTTTTTTTCACATTATTATTATTATTATTATTATTATTATTATTATTATTATTATTATTATTATTATTATTTGCTAAGCTACAACCCTAGTTGGAAAAGCAGGATGCTATACGTAGTTGGTGTTACAGACATTACAGAGTAATGCCATTTAGCATTTTTCGAAATTTCTTTAAATGCTACATCTTACGCACTGATAGGAGTCCTGTCATTTTAGTTGTAACTGTGTGAAATAAAAATGGATTATAATGCAAAGGTTTTTTTTAATGCCTTATGGAAATAATAACTTTAACCTGAAAGAGGTATATCCAAGATATATTGTTGCACATTGCCAAATAAAATTCTTAACATCGCATTAAGAAATTAAAATCTTATTTCTAATTAATTAACTAATGCGCAGCTTAAAAATTACAAAATATAACATCAAATTGATGTAACCGCATAATTTGCTGATGAAGTGTGCGTGTTCAAATCAACAATACAAGAATCAGAATCAACTCAGCCTTGTCAACACAATTTGGTTATCATAACACTTGGTTACTTGTTGGCTAACATTTGAGAAAAGGAAAGTTGAATATTTTATGTCATAAAAAGTATGTCACCAGGTTATAGATAGGACTTTTAAGCTGGGGTTATTGAAGATAAATTACTGCACATCAAAATAGTTCCCCTTATGATATCTTGAGCACGGGTCATCAAAAGGCATTAAATGTTAGGTTGACAATATTAGTGCATACAGATAAATAGGATCAATATTATTGTATACAGATAAATAGGATCTATTAGTGTATACAGATAAATAGGATCAACGTTAGTGTATACAGGTAATTAGGATCAACGTTAGTGTATACAGATAATTAGGATCAACATTAGTGTATACAGATAAATAGGATCAATATTAGTGTATACAGATAAATAGGATCAATATTAGTGTATACAGATAAATAGGATCAATATTAGTGTATACAGATAAATAGGATCAATATTAGTGTATACAGATAAATAGGATCAATATTAGTGTATACAGATAAATAGGATCAATGTTAGTGTATACAGATAATTAGGATCAATGTTAGTGTATACAGATAAATAGGATCAACATTAGTGTATACAGATAAATAGGATCAATATTAGTGTATACAGATAAATAGGATCAATATTAGTGTATACAGATAAATAGGATCAACATTAGTGTATACAGATAAAGAGGATCAACATTAGTGTATACAGATAAATAGGATCAATATTATTGTATGCAGATAAATAGGATCAATATTAGTGTATACAGATAAATAGGATCAATGTTAGTGTATACAGATAAATAGGATCAATATTAGTGTATACAGAGAAACAGGATCAACATTAGTGTATACAGATAAATAGGATCAACATTAGTGTATACAGATAAATAGGATCAATATTAGTGTATACAGATAAATAGGATCAATATTATTGTATGCAGATAAATAGGATCAATATTAGTGTATACAGATAAATAGGATCAATGTTAGTGTATACAGATAAATAGGATCAACATTAGTGTATACAGATAAATAGGATCAATATTAGTGTATACAGATAAATAGGATCAATATTATTGTATACAGATCAATAGGATCAATATTAGTGTATACAGATAAAGAGGATCAACATTAGTGTATACAGATAAAGAGGATCAACATTAGTGTATACAGATAAATAGGATCAATATTAGTGTATACAGATAAATGGGATCAATATTAGTGTATACAGATAAATAGGATCAACATTAGTGTATACAGATAAACAGGATCAACATTAGTGTATACAGATAAACAGGATCAACATTAGTGTATACAGATAAATAGGATCAATATTAGTGTATACAGATAAACAGGATCAACATTAGTGTATACAGATAAATAGGATCAATATTAGTGTATACAGATAAAGTGGATCAATATTAGTGTATACAGATAAATAGGATCAATATGTCACTGACAACTGTACATGTACTTTTAATATATGACGAATAACCCCAAAAATATCAGTCACCAACTCATCGACAGGTCTTCACAAGAAATTAAAATTTATTAGCACACCCATATCAGGGAGTTTCTCTGTACAACAGTATGCATAAAAGGGGCAAAAATTATACCCAGAAAAGCCCACAACTCGAGCAAAGCTGAATGGTTGAAAGACCTCCCACTCTAGTTCAGCAATCTATTAAGACAAATGGTGTGAAGAGCACTTGAACGTAACTGATACTGCTCTTGTTAACTTAGATAACGACGACAAAGAGACGAGGAGGTCCTTTATCTTTCAATAATGGTTCAAAACCGACAACTCTTATGATATCGATTACAAGATCTGCAAACTTTCATTTGCTTGTAACAGAAGAACTGGGATCCCCCCCCCACCACACACACACACACTAAATGCATTATTTGGAGTAAAGCAACACGCAGCCGAGGGAGGATTCTATATAACCGGCTTACCTAAACCACAGCTATCTTTTTCTCAGAACTACAAAAGATGACCAGGTTAAATCTTGAATATTTACTAAAGATCAAGGGACGTTTAAACCCAGTAATAATGCTTTTATTCCTTATGTATGTCATAAGTTTAAGGGAATGAAGCACAATACAAATTTTACGAAACCAGCTTAGCATTAACTGAACAAAATCCTCAACATACTAGGGAAATGGATTGGATTGAATTTACGGATTCATGGCCTGGGACGGTGGGCCCATTCAGCGCCCGTGTGCATCTTGGGTAAAACCCTAGATTTGCACTTTGATGTACACTAGAAGAGGACAGCATGATGGTAGATTATTATTAAAGCGACGAGATTAATCGGCACAGTGAGTCCGATTAACATTGAGGAAGAAAAAATATTTATATGAATGTTAAATAAATTAATAAAATATATATCAAATATAATGGATAAAAACAAATAAAATGAAGTAAGAGTCTGTAATGTTTAGAAATATAAATCTTATCTATAAAACCTATGTTTCTTAAAAAAAGTTAAAATCCTTAAACCTAAAAACTGTTTCTTAAAAAGAGTTAAAATCCTAAAAACTGAGAAAATCTCAGTCGAACAAAAAGGCAATGAAACTTTCCTCACCAAATCATAAATCTCTATTCTAAAAACTTAACAGTCGCTAAAAATATGTTTCATAGTTAAAATACAGTCACACACTACGTGGCTACTGCTTCACGAGGTGTGCACATCAAATACCCATGTGTAAGTTTCCTGTGATCTATGCCCAATCTGGCTAAAATTACTTCTGCTTCCCTCTCTCTTTTCAATGACAATTACCATAAAGAAACAACTGGCTTTAGTTCTTTTAACTTATTGCTATCAGATTAGTTATAGTACTAATCTTGCCATTCTGTAGCAATAAAACGCTCTTAAGTGGGTTCTAAAATCTTTCACAGATAGTGTAAAAGC
>NC_090735.1:120982261-121009761 GCF_036898095.1 Palaemon carinicauda | reverse complement strand
CAAGTTACCGAAAGGTATTGATTCTTATAGAGAAAATGAAAAATTGGCAATCAAATTATTATGATTTTTAACTTAATTTATCCAAACATAAGGTATAGGCATATATATTGATATACTCTTATTGTTTTCAAAACTGGTTTTGTTGTGTAACGCAGCATAAAATGTGAGGTTTACACAAAATCTCTATCTCTATCTCATATATATATATATATATATATATATATATATATATATATATATATATATATATATATATATATATATATATATATATATATATATATATATATATATGCACACGAATCTCAAGGAAAAGTCGAAGGTAAGCAAGATAAAGCAAACTGTTTATTCTTCTTAGAAGCTAAGTACAACAAAACTCCATTATCGAATCCTCCCTTTAAACTTAAGAAACCCGTCTTTCCACTGACCAATGGAATTTAATCCAACCACGGAAAAAAAGCTTTCATGACTTACTTTCCTCACAAAAAAAAAAAAAAAAAAAAAAAAAAAAAAAAAAAAAAAAATTCTTCTCTCGCCGCGGACAAACAACTGCATCAAGACGAAGAGATAAAGATACATGAAAACCCTTTTCCCTTTTCCTCATAGAATAAATGAAATGAGTATGGGGAGAAAAGAAGTCTAAGAAGGGATAAAACAAGAGAAGAGTGATCACAGCAAAAAAAAATAAAAAAGTCAAGAAGCAAGAGACAAAGGAAACGAGTTATAAAAACAAAGAATGACAAAATAAAGAAGAGACGATAATTACAAAAGGATATGAATGATCATGCACTAGTTATTATGATAGAAATAAGGACATAAACCCAGATGGAAGAAGAAAGAACTACAAAGAGCCAAAAGACCACCACATGGATATAAATAAGGCACACAAGCACATTACCCAAAGAATTAAATTCTTCACTGAATGAAAAAATTGCCACCGAAATGGATCCACATGTACCCCCAGGTCATTACCATTACTCGAGCCCAGCATCAAAAAAAGGGGGAGGAAGTGCTACGGTGCACTCTGCCAGGCATTACGGGAAGGGGAAGACGAGAGATGGGAAAAGTGAAAGAGGGTTGAAATAGGGGATGAATTGAGTATAAGCCGAAATGGAGTGCGGGCAATGCTTTGAGCAATGAGAAGATTTCGCCTCGTATTGAAGGGAGAACGAATTTCTCTCCCCCTGAATTCTGAGAACAGATTATACTTCCTTTTCGGCCATATCTAATTGCTCCCATTAAACTTGTGCAGTTACTACGGCAGTAGCGGCTACCACTGCATCTATTACTCCCACAGTACTTTAATTTAAAACATTATCTTGATTTATAGCCTCACTAATTAACGTCTAACGAAGGTAAATGGATTCTCCGACACTAGAACGTTGTATTTATAGGTTTTGGTTCAACTTTTAAATGACAATAACGTGTTTCGAATTCTCTGTAATGTCTGCTTTTCACGACCCAGCAAAATTTAATCTGGGTTACCGGTGTATCAAAGCGTGAAATGATAGCCAACGGGAATCGTTATTATCCGCAGGAGGTTCGGTGTAATGGGAAATGTAAAAAGAATTTAGAATTCAAAAATAAAATTGGCCAATAAGACATCAGTTTTTAATTGAGACATACGAAGAAATTTTATAATTTCCAATTAAAATTAGAAACAATATCTCAAAATATGATAAAGGATTATAAATTACCAAATGAATATATCGAAATGTTTTTATTTCAAGAAATAAAGATAAAAGGGAAAAGCTGTTTCAAAATAAGAATTCCTAAGAAATTAACATATTTTGAAAAAAAAAAAATATATTTTAAGAAATTGTCAAAAAAGTTTTATATATATATATATATATATATATATATATATATATATATATATATATATATATATATATATATATATATATATATATATATATACCAGGTAATAAATGTAAAATAAGGAGAAAAAGTGTAAAAATAATAAGAGTAAAAAAATAAAAGGCAAACAAGATTTCTTTCACTAACCGAGAAGCAAAACAGATTCGGAGAAAAAAAATTAATGCCATGGAGAGTTCATAGAATATTTTCGTCTTCGCAAGATAAGAGAATTTCAGTTTTGGAGTAAATATTTTGAAAACCATGTGAATATGAGCGAATATTAACTCCATCAGCTCATCATAAAAAAAAAAAAATCTTAATTTGCTAAATAAAACTTGATTCTCAATTTAAACAAAAATTATAAAGCAATTTCAGTTGCCCATCCTATGTCGGGGATAGCTAGGAAACTTTTATTCTACAAAGCAATTGTAGTATTATCAGTGACATAGATAACTGAATATTATGCTTCAAAATCATAAATATCAATTGTTGGATAAAAAAAAAGATAAGGAAATTTAAAATATCCTTTTTATTTCGAAAATAGGTGTGAAATTGTCATTTCATGTAGTAGTGGTAGTAGTAGTAGTAGTAGAAATAGCAATAGTAGTAGTAGTAGTAATAGTAATAGTAATAGTAATAGTAGTAGTAGAAAAAGCAATAGTAGTAGTAGTAGAAAAAGCAATAGTAGTAGTAGTAGAAAAAGCAATAGCAGTAGTAGTAGTAGTAGAAAAAGCAATAGTAGTAGTAGTAATATTAAAAGTAGCAGTATTAATAGTAATTAGTAACAACAATAGTGATAGTAATGGTGGTAATAGTAGCAGTAGTAGCAGCAATAGTAGTAGTAGCTATATCAATATCAATTAATAATGCCATTAATAAGAACAACATTACAATAATAATGTATTCTTAGCAGATGTTTATCTATCACGGCGATATTTTCAGTTGAGAAAGTTAATGCAACAAATACACAAAAATCGCTTAAAAACAAGCTAAGCAAACCATACCCTTCACGCACTAATGAACAGTTAAAAGACTTCCCTTTCATATCGTCAATATGTAAACACACTGATGTTTATTCCAGTCCAGTTTGCTTTTAAAAGGGATCATCTCCATTTCCATGACATGAAAATATTGGCTCAAAAGTTCTTTTCGACTGATTAAATTTTTCTCATTCATTCTATCATTATTATTATTATTATTATTATTATTATTATTATTATTATTATTATTATTATTGTTGTTGTTGTTATTCTTATTAGCTAAGCTTCAAGCGTGCTTGGATAAGCAAGATGCTATAAACCGAAGGGTTCCAACTGGGAAAATAGCCCAGTAAGGGAAGGATGCAAGGAATCCGATGGAATGTGTGCCTAAGTGTACCCTCAAGCAAGAGAACTCTAATCCAAGACAGTTAAAGATCATGGTATAGAGGCTATGGCACTACCCAAAACTCATGAACCATGGTTTAATTTTGGAGCGTCCACCTAGAAGAGCTATTAACCGGAACTTTATGAATTTGGGACATAGGACCAGGCGTTGGGGTGGGGAGATATTCAGTACCGAGGTGTAACTTGGATTAAGGTCAAGGCCACGCAGTTACATATGGAAGCATAAGTCAAAAAGCTTGAGAACAAGATAAAAATAATTAACTGAATGGTTAGGAATGATTTAAAAAACTAGATTAAACAAAAAACTTTTTGAATGAATATATCAAAAGGAAGTGACGCATAGCATATAGGTAAGGGTTCAGATGAAAAAAAAAATTGAGTCTTATAAGATTAAAGTTATTTAGGTTTTTTTTTACCTGAATCGTTGCCTACTGTATGTCCTGGAAGAGCAGCAGGATTTCTCACTTTAGTCTAAAATTAGTAATAAAATATTTAATAAAACCTAATTTTCATTACAACTTTAGCATAACTAATCAAACTCTGAAGAAAAAATACGTCAACTTGTGACATATCTTTGCAGCACATGTACATGTGCCCTAGACTATCTAGGAACTAACCAATTACCATTTTTTTCCAGAGCTGTATAAAAATCTTTAAATATAACAAAGGATTTTTTTTTTTTTTTTTTTGGAGAGAAGAGATTTTTTAATCACCTTTGTATTTAAGACAATGCTATTGCACCAACATGCTGTAAATAGCACAAGCAACGTCAAGAGCTGAAGTGGGACAACCAGAAATGACAATAACACAATCATAATAATAAAGTATTGTGATGTCAACGTTCACTAACCTGATTCATTGACGAATTTTCTCTCTCTCTCTCTCTCTCTCTCTCTCTCTCTCTCTCTCTCTCTCTCTCTCTCTCTCGCTCTCTCTCGCTCTCTCTCTCTCTCTCTCTCTCTCTCTAGCGCGCACACAAACACACATACGTACCTTTCTAAAAACAAACACTTAGAAAACAAGGGTCTTCCAAAGGACAAAACAACGTTGCCATAATCGCCAGAGAGAGAGAGAGAGAGAGAGAGAGAGAGAGAGAGAGAGAGAGAGAGAGAGAGAGAGAGGAGAGATAAAAGGGTGTCGAATGAGAGCCAATTTGTTGATGGGATGATCTGAGCAAACACCTTCACCTAATGAATGTCCCCAGATGGAGGCCAATCGAGAAAAAGACATCCGGCCACAAGAACGCCCGATGCCAGCCAGTGCCGTGGGCGTAGCGAAATGACAACGCCTGAAGTGTGTCCTGCATTTTCTCACGCGGGTCTCGTGGGCGTGTGGGCGACGGGCGTGTTGTTATAACCTTTTGCAAGATGATGATGTTTCTCAGGGGAGCGATACTTGGGAGGGTGATCTCCAGCCTCAGTGAGCCCACAAGAGAGGTCTTCTCGAAGGAGCGATGTGAAACACATTCGTCATGGTCAATGAATTGGCAGAGAAACAAACAAGAAGAAACAAAAACAAAAAATGACGGCTATTTGATGATGCAACGTCATTCATTCGATGTGCGCTTTGCTAATGTTGTTTATTGTGGGTTCATCTTCGCCACAGCTGCGCAGTAATTACATTTATCCGTACATTAAATCAGATCATCTTTGTTTTTCTATGAATCATATAAACAATCTGCGTTACGTCGAAGCATTAAAGAAAAATAAGACTTACATCTTCACTGAACTTATCCATTTATAATATTAATATTCCGTGTGTGTGTGTGTGTGTATGTGTGCGTGTGTATGTGTGCGTGTGTATGTGTGCGTGTGTGTGCGTGTGCGTGTGTGTATTGGTCGTTGGCCTGGCAACGACATGGTGGAGTTCAGCAATTATTTTTTGTTTTCTTTTTTACAAGGGGGGAAGAAAGACAAATGAATTTACTCTGTTGTATAGTCAATTATTAAGTATCTTTGAAAACATCAAATAAAACATTTATGGGATTAAAAAAAAAACAGACCAAACACGATCCAGAAAATTACATTTTTGTTGTAAAACCCTCAACACTATAAGAGTTGTTATGTCAGAACTACTTTCGCATCTACTGTAATGGTCAACGAACCAGGCAGCCTAATGCTCTTATGGGACTAAAGTATGGAAACAAGGAAGAGGATGTCTAACTGCTAAAAAAAAATTGAGAAAAGACATGCTATTGAGATAATGGTAAAATAGGAGAAACAATGACAATGGCTGGCGGTTGATTAAAACGAACGCGGATGTGTTTTGGAAAAATAGAGGATAAGGCTAGAGTCGGATTTAAAAGTTTAGCAGTTGCAGGAAGGAAAAAATGACTTGAACCGAAAACCAAGCAAGAATTTTAGACGTCTAAGGGCTAAATGTAATTTGATGATGGTGTATCCAGTTTTACATAACTAATTGGAAAAGAGAGAACTCTCCAAATAGGCTCAAAAGGAAACTGTAATTGTAATAAAGAATAATTTCTTGTACCTATGCATATACTGATTCTAGTACTGAAGTTTCTCAAATCTAAAACATGATTCCTACATTGGTCTTTTACTTTTACAGTGGGCAGAGTAGATTACTACTATTACCTTCGCCAACGTTGTTTCAGCCGTTGTTTTGATAGGCGTTGTCTGTGAGTTTGTGATTCGCATAACTCAAAAACCATTTGACCGAGTCTTACGAAATTTGGTGGTGTGAACGGCCATGATCCAAGGACAATTTGATTAGATCTTGGGAGTGATTGGATCAAAAGATCAAGGTCAAGGTCACGAAAAGTTAAAAAAAAATAATTTTTGCTATATAGTGGTAAATGTTTTAGATTTGTATGAAACTAGTGTTAAAATGTGCAATATTTAACTACCTAACTTGTGAAATACAACATAATATAGTGATGCCATTACCCTTGTTTGTGTATATTTGTTTGTGTATCTTCTGTGAATTTGTGATTAGTATAACTCAAAAACTATTCGACCGAATCTCATGAAAATTGGTGGGATGATTGTCCAAGATCCAAGGACAATTATATTAGGTTTTGGGAGTAATTGGGTCAAACGTCAAGGCCATGGCCACGATAAGGTCAAAAATTTCCTTTTGCAATATCGTGGCCAATTTCTATTTGATTTCTATGAAACCACGCCAAAATGTGCCTATCTTGTTATACTCAACATGATGGTGATGTCATTGCCCTTTCATGAGTATTTATTTGTTAGCAAGTCTATGTTTCTGACTCATTACTCAAACTATTTGACCTAATCTCATGAAATTTGAAGTGATGATTGGCCATGATTCAAGGGCAATTTAACTAGATTTTGGAGATGATGAGGTCAAATGTCAAGTTCGAGGTAACGAAAAGTTCAAAAACAATTTTGTTACAGCATAGTCAATTTTCATCCGATTTGCATGAACATAAATTTTCTTGCTTTGATAGAAGTAGCAGCAGCGAAGGTATGCGCTCTATTGAGTGCCCGTTCTAGTTGTTTCCAATGAATGAAAATAACTGAATAACAACGTTTTTCAGGGAAGAGATTTAATGCGTAAAGGGTAAAATTTTCTCTGAAATTGAACATTACATTAAGGTACACAACCTATTAATATAAAATTTATTTTCTTTTAGGGTAACTTAAACATGTAAGAAATTATGTTCAGCAAAGCTGTTATAGTCACGACCACCCATACTAGGTTGGTTTGCTGGGAATGATCAGGCAAAAGTCTCCCCTCATCATCAATCCACAATGGCTAGCATGTTGATGAAAACTGGCCAAACCCCATATGTGAATTGACATCTCTGAGAACTTTGTCCTGCAGGAGACTATAAATGCCTACATTTATTTTGCTGTTGTATTTTATATACATGTATACACTCACACACACACACACACACACACACATATATATATATAAATATATATATATATATATATATATATATATATATATATATATATATATATATATAAATATATATATATATATATAAACAAAATATATATATATATATATATATATATATATATATATATATATATATATATATATATATGATTTATATATATATATATATATATATGATTTATATATATATATATATATATATATATATATATATATATATATATATATATATATATGATTTATATATAAATATATATATATATATATATATATACTGTATATATACTGTGTATGTATATATATATATATATATACTGTGTATGTATATATATATATATATATATATATATATATATATATATATATATAATTATGGATTGTATGACTTTTTAAACTGACAACTTGCAAAAAACCTTCAAACACTTAGAACATACGTTATGAGAGCAGAAGAGAGTAGCCTAATGCTGTTAACCGGAGTATGGAAAATTATCTCGTTGATTTTCATGTGGACCAGATAAATGAATATAATTGGGCTTCCATATTCCCGGGCTCTGTCTTCAAGGTTTCGGTTATTCGCGAGTCAGAGTTCTGTATATTATTCAAATAAAGTTTAGAGTATTAGTGGTTTGGACTGTTGGGGGTAGCCCAACGTTTCCAAACCTTCTTTGCACACGGCCTTCCCACCATTTCCATCCTGCACAACGCAGTAATGAAAAACAATCCAATATACATGACAGATTTATGGCTAATGCATTAAACTATTCGGCGATAAACCCTTTGCATAGAAATTCTAATAACAAAAAGACTACAAGGTATGTCATACATATAGTTTGTTTAAGTAATATTTGATATGTAATATAAAATGTTTGATGAAAAATATAAAGCCTTATTACCTATAACTCTCTCTCTCTCTCTCTCTCTCTCTCTCTCTCTCTCTCTCTCTCTCTCTCTCTCTCTCTCTCTCTCTCTCTCTCTCTCTCTCTCTCATATTACTTAATTATCGAATGCTTGAATAATCTTACATTAGTAAAATTGTTATTTCAATTAATAAAAGGGAAACTAGAATTTATATAGAACTTACATTAATTCGTAACTTCCTTAATTGTTAACGAAAAGTTTTGCACTTTTTTAAAGAAAGCTTTTTAAAATTACCATCACATGACGATATGAAATGTCCATTATACTAAACTCAAATTTAGATTTCTTAGATTTGAACATCATGGTCAAACAGGAAATTAAATTTCCATTTACCGACAGCCGGTTCATTTAGCTAGTAAATCAATCAAAGCTATCAAACTTTTTTTACTGACCACTGGTTCATAGGTGGAGTTCTCTTCAAAAACTGAAAAGAAATTAGAAATATACAGCGGAAGATATTTCATGTTCTTACCTCGTGCTATGTTTAGGCCATGATTAAAGGGATTTCATTGTTTAAAAATCTATTTTTTTCCATAAAGAACTGAGATGAAAAAAAAAAAAAAACTTTATAAAACAAACAAACCATGTAAGCTTTGAGGGGAACACAGCTAAAAATAGGATAGGCCAGGTGTTTCTCAATAGAGCTTTCAGATATAGAAAAGAATGTCCATGTTCTAGCAGTAAATTTATCTATACAAAATCTGAATTAAATTTTATAATTAACATTTAAATATTGTGGGAAATACTGTGAAAAGGAAATAAGGAAAAAAGGATAATACCCAATAAGAAAGGGTATAATGAACGATAAAAATGTATGAATAACAAAAGGAAAAGCAAACAAAAGAAACACGAAGATAAAAGAAGATATTTTACAGAAAGTGGACTAACGTCTGTTTTTCATGCTACTTATTTACACTACAATACTTTTAATTCGTCATGCAGGAAGGAATCAAATATCATAAAAGAAAAATAAGCTTAAAATAATAAGATAAAAATAATGAAAGGTAGAAAAATAAATTGAAGGGATAATAGATTAAAATTCAATGTAGAGAAAGGGTGTGAAGTTGCGTACGTGTGTTAAGTATTTATACTATATAGTTTATGTACGCTAAGGTACGAATAACTTATACTTCACGATCAAATAGTGCAATCCATAAGGTGTAGTGCCTTAAGGACTACACCACGAGTCATGAGATTTTACTGCAAAGAACAACTAAGGATTATATTACGGGTCAAGAATTTACTGAGAATAACTTAGTAAACGATTAGTGGTGTTGAATGTCATTTCTTGTTATATCATTTTTATCCCTTGCGATAGGATAAATATTCAGATGTTTATTAAAGAAAAAACTGCTACTAGTGAGTGTATTTACAGTACTGTACTGTATACGAAATACCATAGGCTAAGGCTTAAAAGATGACATTCAATTTCTTCAGCTGAACACTAGTTTCAGCAGACAACATTATCGCATTCTACAAAATCACGATTTTAAAAAAGTTGATTGTGCTTCATTCATGCTTTTTTTTTGTACTTTAATTTTCAATGTTGGGTGCATTTCAACAATAAACTAGTGACTCTTTTTTACTTTTGGTTGCGATCAGCTGATCTCAAGCTGACGCCATCAAGAATGTGTGCACATACGAATAGCTAAGAGCATCGTTTATATAATTTCTTTCGAAACATTCATAATTAATAATAGAACATTACCATGTACTGAAGCTGTGTTAGAGACATCCAATTACCTCTGAAGAGTAATATGAACTACAAAACCGTGATAGAAACCACATGAACCCAATGTAGGCTAGTGCGTACAGTCTGTTCCCTGGAGTGTTAGTAAACCACGCGTAGGTAATAGTCTGCTTCGGAGGGGTAATGGATTAACCTATCCCAGGGGACAGAGCATTCATGGATTTTCACTCTTCCTGGGTGTGTCTGTTACCTAATAGCCGCGGATAAGTAGGGCTAACTGTATATCATTCAGCCATACTGAATGCTCCTAAGAGCTTCACAAGAAATTTCACTTTGTGTCTCACCACAGAGAGAACATCACCACCGTCCTGTTGCAACGTCAATTTGGTCACGTTAATACCGCCAGCTCAGTTGTACGTACGGGATGAAGTTTGCCTTTGGTGACCATAGATAAGCTATTGATAACATGTAATTACATAAGACATTCACTTTCTACTATCTGGTTCTGCCCGCGTATATATATATATATATATATATATATATATATATATATATATATATATATATATATATATATATATATATATATATATATATATATATATATATATACTGTATATATAAATATATATATACATACATATACAAATATACATATATATACACATATATATACTATATATATACTGTATATATACATATACATACATATACATACATATATATACTGTATATATACATATATACATATACACATATACATATATATATACTGTATATATACATATATACATATACATATACATATATATATACATATATACATACATATATACATATATACATACATATATACATATATATATATATATATATATATATATATATACATATATATATATATATATGCATATATACATATATATACATACACACATATATATACATATATATATATACACACTGTATGTATATATATATATATATATATATAAATACATATGTAAATATATATATATATATATATATATATATATATATATATACACTGTATATATATATATATATATATATATATATATATATATATACACTGTATATATATATATATATATATATATATATATATATATAAATACATATGTAAATATATATATATATATATATATATATATATATATATATATATATATACACTGTATATATATATATATATATATATATATATATATATATATATATAAATACATATGTAAATATATATATATATATATATATATATATATATATATATATATATATATATATATATATATACTGTATATATATACAGCATATATACAGTATATATACATATTACCTATATATATCTATATATTTATATATCTATATATAAATATATATATATAATATAATATAAATATGAGGAGAGAGAGAGAGAGAGAGAGAGAGAGAGAGAGAGAGAGAGAGAGAGAGAGAGAGAGAGAGAGAGAGAGATACCCAAACGAGTAAATCTTCGACTCGTCAGAAATTGTGGGCCATTTCATCTGGAACTGCACATGCAACGATAAATACCTATTTCTATGTTCACTGGAAACTTGACGGACGAATTCTCGGGTCACCATTTATGAAACCAAGTAGTTATCGTTGTTGGAAATTATATAATCTTGAAATACGCTTTTAAAAGTATCTCGTCCATAACAGTATCAAATATAGCAAATCTGTTAAATGTACAATCTCTTTAATCCCGGCTTCTCATTCATCTAACAAACTCAAGCGTCCCAATTACGATACCTACACACAGGTAGCGATTTATTAGATTCTGGCTTGTGAAAGGGGCTGGGTAATTTTAAAAGAGAACTTTCAGACACAAGCGAAGGCGGTTGACGGAGCAGTCATATTGGAATCAATATATCTAAAATTTAGGCTTCTGGACCAGTCGAATTTCAGGCTTTGGATGGGGCCTTCCATTCTTGAAACCAATAAGTATAAGGGGAGGCTCTTTACCCAATGAGGTGAAGTATGTCGTCGCAATTATACAACAGCGCGCTGGAGTGGACTTCCATTGGGTGACCCTTGTGAAGCTTTAAAAAAGGCCTTCGACCTCCCCCCCCCCCCCCCTGTTCTGGACCAGTCGAATTTCAGGCTTTTGGTGGGGCCTTCCATTCTTGAAACAAATAAGTATAAGGGGAAGCTCTTTAACCAATGAGGTGAAGTATGTACCACGTCGGAGGTCGGCCGTTGTTGCTCGTAAGTGGCATTGAAAGAAAAATCGAATAAAAAACATCAGATGTGAGTGGGTATTAATCCCTCAAAATATATACCATAAAAAAGAAGGATGCTTAGTAAATGTTCACCCAAAAGGGATAACTATTTCCTAGATAATCAGAAGAAACTCTACAAATAAACAAGGATATCTGAAAATCTAGTACACCAGCATCTAATGAAGACTCTACCATTAAAATCATAATATTAACTTATGAAAATAAATATTATTCTGTTATCCGAAGCTAGTAAACTTAATTCTTTTAAATATATAAAAATGCCATAAAATAAAAATTCCTAGAACATATTTCGACACTACCATTACAATAAAATGATAACCATCAAAAGTCGAATTGCAACATGGAGCAAATCACGATTTGTAAAATCTAATACAATCATGACTTGATTACTTGCATGAAATCCTCGGTTCAAAATCGTTAAAAATTCGAGCCCACTGAACATTGCTATTCTGCAATCCAGTGAAATTGAAGCACACATTACAGCAATTTGCAGAAATAGGTAAATGTTTATGATAAATCTTTATGTAAATCAACATAACCAACTCTAATGAGCATGACATATGAAAATTTTGACTTGTAGTGATTACTGGCATTCAGTTGAATACAAGATACAATGCATCCAAGTATGTTAATTAACTACATTGAACTAAGACCCTTAATTTATTCAGCATTAATGCCTACTGCTTCAACTCCTAATGCTTACTAAACTTCCGATCCATTTGCACGTCGTGAATTATTGAAGTGGGTCACAAAATATACTATACTTTAATTACTAGCCAAATGCAGAGCCTTATATTGTTCCTACTCGTTACCTTATGTATTACCAATTTCTGACCATGAATATTTGGGGCAAACCATCAGTTAATGAGTTTTCATACCACCCGCCCTCCATCAATATATAAAAACAATGGGGATCCCAAGTTTTTTTTTTTTTCAAACATATACTTTAATTTCTAGCCAAATACATGAACCATCTATTTTTCCTACTCGCCATCTTGTGTTTTACGCTTTTCTGACCACCCGTTTACGAGTTTGTAGACGCCCTATTAAAAAGAAAATTATGGGGTCCCCAGTGGAAAGCCCGGGTTATTGGTGTGGGGAAATTACCAAAACGATTTTTTTGCCACAAAAACAATGGTCAGAAATGCGAAATAAACACAAGATAGCCAGTTGGATAAATATATGGTTAATTAAGGTGACTGGAAATTTAAGTATTATAATTATATATGATTCACATAATTTTCCTTCTCATGATTTCTGCTGTGCCGTGGATCGCTACACTCGCAAAATCAACATTACCTCACTGCTCCTCTGTTATGGCAAGAGGTACATTGATGTGCTGCGCGGGCAAGGTCATTATTTCGGGGATATTTTTTTTTCACTTTTACATTATCAAAAATAGTTGTGTATGGTGCATTTAAGTGATTGGAAATTAAAGTATTAATTATCTATGATCTACATCACATCCTTCAAATGGTTTTTGCTCCACCGTAGCTCGCTACACTTGCAAAATTAACATTACCTCAAAGCTCCTTTGTTATGACAATTGGTACATGGATGTGCTTGCTCACCTGCTTACGCAAGCCCGGCGAGTCATTATTTCCGAACATTAATTACTTTCACGTTAGCATCAATGTCTGTATAGGCTACTGAACTGGGAGCGTTTTCAACACAATTACCGAAATACATGAAATTACAGCTAATTTCGAAATAAGATAGTATTCCCCTTTGAGACATCTTCGTGTCATGGTAGTTTTGTTGGATCTGAAGGGGATGGTGGGAAAAAAATAGCAGTTTTAAAACCATATCCGGGAATTTATACATAAATATTTGGAGGCTCGTAATTGGTTAAGAAAAAAAGCCAGTTAATGATTGCGTCATACAAAAAGCAGAACAACTAGTAAAAGCGTATGCAAACAACGTATGAACAGTAACTAACAATCAGTCTTGCTAGACTTCGAAATAAACATCCTTTTAATCTATATATATGTTATCATTCCCCAGCCAACTTTAATCGTACAGAGGAAAATGCCAAACTAACCAGCACTCATCCATTTCTTATAGAGAATTCCACTTCCACTACAAATTAAAGTATCATATTAAAATGTTTTTGAGTGAGGAAAAGCAAACACGTGTGATTTGCGGCAATAGCAACGGTCAGATATATATATAATCAAACAAGTTAATCACCTTGGAAAATACACGGATTGTGTAAGTGAAGTGAAATTAAAGTATCATAATCAACTACGATTCACATCACGACCCTCAAATTGGTTTTTGCTCCACCGTGCCTTGTTTTGCTCGGAAATAGACTATCTCACTGATCCTCTGTTCTGGCAAGAAATACACGGATGAGCTGGACACGCCAATCTTGTGGTCACTACTTCGTTGATATTTTCAACATTTACATGAGCAACAATAGCTTTACGCTGAACAGCTTTTGTTTTAAACATAATCAATGACCGAAATACATGGAATTGCAATAAATTTCGAAACTTATTGAATTTCCCTACGGAAGACTTCTTACGAAGTTAATTATGGTGGAACTGAAGCTGAATAAATAGCTCCTGTAAAACAGCATCCAGAAAGCTCTTAAATAGTTTAAAAAAAAAAAAGCCAGCTAATGATACTCATACAAATAACATTAAGCTGCCTAAGCGAATGCAAACAATGCATATGCAATAACACTCAATCAGACTCTCAAAATCAAACAATGAACTAAGAAAACGAAATGGTCACTCGATATGCAAGTTATTATGCCCCAGCCCCCATAAGTCATACAAAGTCAAAACGCGTTATTTCTTATAGCAAATTCAAGTCTCACTAGAAATTAATGTAACATATTAGCTGACTTTGTGAAAAACCTTACTCAAAGTCTTAAGACACTAATAATCTCAAGGGAAAAGGAGATGGTGAAAAATGTGTATGTATATGAACCATATCGCCTTAAATTATACCACTAATGTCAGTTGGTATATCATTAAAAAACAAAGATTATTTGCATTTCGCAGTTATTCAAAATTTTTCACCACAATTTCGAATTATCACCAAATCAAGGATTTGCCCATAGCCGACTTGAAAAAAAAAAAAAAAAAAAAAAAAAGATCATGACTCACATCCACATAAACAACTGAAAATTTGTCTTTACTAACAAAAAGCAATGGGGCTTACCTTGAAACTGGGATTCTAAAACCAGAAGCTTCACCTACTGGCATCGTTTCTAAATTAACTTCCTAACAACTGTAAATACATGTTCAAGCTCCTGGTTTGAATGTCGGGTATATAGATACAGCCGTGCACATTGCGACTACGTAACTTTTCACAAAACTATCACACGGAGTTATTGGAAATCACCCTCTAAGGAATTCATACGCACACCGTGATTTCTAAATACTGAATGAAACGTCTGCCAAAGTCGACCATCTCGTTTTGGGGATATCTACATAAGAAACTTAAGAATCAAGCGTTTAAAGACAAAATACCGACTATTCAACAGTTTGCCAATTTGCATTTTAACTAGTTCAAGGTGTTCGCGGAAGTTGGTTCTTCGTTTATATATTCGTTCATTTTATACCTACATTTAAACATCTAATTCATACTACTATAACTAATTGGTCTCTCTCTCTCTCTCTCTCCTCTCTCTCTCTCTCCTCTCTCTCTCTCTCTCTCTCTCTTCTCTCTCTCTCTCTCTCTCTCTCTCTCTCTCTCTCTCTCTCTCTGTAAAATTAAGTGCGCTATTCGTAGCAGACACGAAAACTAGTATACACTTATCTTTGTTATGCTTTTGTTTTAACCATTTTTTTAATGTTTAGTAGCTCTATGCCAAATTATAGTAATAGAGGCGTACTCTGACCATTTTTCCAGCAGTTCATACAGAGAAAGAAAAAAAATAATAATAAACAAATAAATATCTTGCACATGTATGCAGTAAAATTGAGAAAATCTCAAGCGGGACAAATATGATGAATTTTAACTCTTAAGTCTGCTTACTTTCGGCATCGCAAATATCGTCAAGCACCATCATGCACTATGCCTTCTGAAAAGCAGAATAAAAAGCTGCAAATACACCATAAGAAACCGCCATCCTTACTCAAACGTAAAAATCACTTACTACTAAGACCAAAACCGCTGTTTTTTTTTTTTTTTTTTTTTTTTTTTTTTTTGCGGTAGAGATCAAAAGATTCAGCTGTGCATGCATGAGGAGGATTTGAATGATCAAACGTTGTTGTAGCACATTACAACTAACCTCGTTAAGTTATGATTGATTGCCAGGCATTTTACCTCCATCGCTGTGACACTTGTAAATGATTCCTTTACATGAGAAACAAACTTAATTCTGGCGGCAGTATGATCCCTTTGTACTGTGCTACTGGAGAAAAGAGATTTTCATGACAAAAGGTGCGACAGTTTTTACACAGCCGACAGATTCCCTCTAGGAATAAAAGTAGTCGATATATATATATATATATATATATATATATATATATATATATATATATACACACACACACACACACACACACACATATATATATATATATATATATATATATATATATATATATATATATATATATATATATATTCCAAATCGAACCTTGGAAGAGCGTCGATGATGGAAGATGCATAAAAAAAAAAAAACTTGCCCTCATCAATGATTTTGAATGGGCAGCTTTTGCAACGATGGATACATGTTTTCTTGACGAAAAGATCAGAAGTGCCTTTTTCCTTATATCATAAAATCTACTTGAACCAAAAAAATTATTTTATCGTTTCAAACAATAAGAGGCCATACTTAGTCTTATCGGTTCAAATTGTGACAGCACTTGTTATTAATGCAATGAATGACATTACCCGTCATGTGAATGATATCGCATTTGATTATAACACAAGGTGTACAAAGCCTAACGCATCATGAAAAAAAAAAAATCTGCTTCCCACAGATCAATGGAAAATGTAATATTTAACTTTACAAGGAGAAGATGGAACCAATATATTATCGGGAGTCGCAATCAGACGTCAATGGGGGTGAACTGAGAATGTTGCGTTTAAGGTCTATAGCCTTGGTTGCGTCCAGCCATTCGTGATGATCTTAGACGCACTGCGAAAGTTTCAGTTGAATGCGAACCGCACTAAAGTTGCAGAATTACGTAGAATCAGATGAAAGGTTATTCAAAACTGCTGCTGAATACCAGAAAAGTAAATTAAAGATAATACCTACGTGCAATACCACACAGTTGATAGAACTATAAAACCCGTGCAAAAGTTAAATGACCGACAGGCTGGGTGGTGGCTAACCGCCGTCGAAATGTTATACTGCACATTCACACAAGACGTTCTGTATCCGTTTACCCCCGCGCGGTTTTCATTGTTTACGTAGACTCTGTCACGTGAGGACCGAGTAAATTACGATAATTTTGACACCAAATGATGTTGGTTGTTAACTATGTTGATAAAATAAGTTATGCAACTTCATTATACGTTATGCACCATGCCAAGAATATTAAAATTATGATAAACTCACTTGTTCTATTTAATGCCTCTCCAGTCATTTTCCATATCTTTTCTTTATGTAAATTATTGCTATACATCTTGTTTGCCATGTCAAACATCTCCTCATATCCTTGAAAAAGTTCAACTAACCTCTCATACATGGTGTCAACAACAAACTAAATAATTTCAATGACTATACTATGAGGAAAAGTCGGGTTTGTAGGCCACAAAACGAACGGGTACGATGCAGGTCCTCGTTCACCACGAAATATCATCCACCCATTGGTTGGGACGGGTGGCTAACGTCCGTCAAACCGGCCGAGGTTTCTTGGAAAGGAAGCCGGGCCGACTCGGACGGCTGACGACCGAGGGCCGCCGTCAGCCTAACGGGTCGTGTGGACAGTTGCATTTGAATACACATACGAAAGGTAGACGCCGCCTAACCGACGGACAGCCTGTCGGAAAGAAAAAGGGTCGTGTGAATCGGGTTTTAGGGTCTTTTTCAGGATACTTAGTCGAGGATTCCTCTTCTTTCGATCACTTTTTTTTTTTTTTTTTACAACTCTTGAAACAAGAACACCTGAAATTAGGCTGGATTAAATACCCGGGGGGAGGGGGGGAGATCAGTTTTCCTCTTAAGACCTTGGGGGTCGCGGTTAAAAGTAGCCTACAACGGTTTACTTATTTTAATTTCCTATTCCATTTAGTCCCTACTATGTATGTATCATGTGCATATATTTTATATCATTCTATGTATTAATGGATAAAGTACATACTACTGTATAGATATTGACATTATACGAAGCATCTTTTAATACACTTCTTATCACGTTTTTGTTTACTTTTCTACGCTGCCATGCTGAATTTGCGACGCGAGAGTGGTCAATCTCCAGCTACAGTACACCACAGTCAACTAACTAATGTCAAACTTCATCCTACCATGTAGTGCAGAGGTTTGCTTCCTTTTCCGGAAGTATGGGTGTCGTCATTTATTTCTGTACGTGGAATTAGGCTTGGAGTGAGAAGCACATCCAAAAGGTGAGAGGAACTCGAGAATTTAATAGGTCAGTTTGGGTATTGCACATGCATAAACTCTCTCTCTCTCTCTCTCTCTCTCTCTCTCTCTCTCTCTCTCTCTCTCTCTCTCTCTCTCTCTCTCTCTCTTACATACACAAACAAACACACACACAAACACACTCACACACACACACACACACATATATATATATATATATATATATATATATATATATATATATATATATACATATATATATATATATATATATATTTATATATATATACATATGTGTATATATATATATATATATATATATATATATATATATACTATATATATATATATATATATATATATATATACACGTGTGTGTGTGTGTGTGTGTGGGTGTTCTGTGTTTTTGCATGCATTTACGTCACGCCGAACAGTGCATTAACAAACACCCAATCAAACAGGGCATCATCAAAAACCCCATTCACACCGTCATCCATCCGGGGGAAATGACAAGTTATGAGGCAATCTGCGATCGCGGAATCAAATGATTGCTGACATTTCATTTCGTCCCAATTAACTGTAACTGTTAAGCTGAAAACGAGGACAAATAATCATTCGCTAGTGAAAGCCTTCTGCCAACACGATATAAAAGAATATCCACAATAATTATCAATTATATTTTCCGGTACCAGATGGAGCCATTCGTTTTGAGAGGATCGTGAACATTTTAACGATATGTATTAAAGCTTTCAGTAAATGGTCGTAGGGGATCACGCAGCAAAGGCTGAGCGATGCAGGTAGAGTTGGCACACTTCATATTTCATATAAACTTTAACAATGGCAGCATTAGGCTTCATCTTGAAGAAAGTCACTGATATTTCAGTAGAATGTTTTTAGCAATCATTAAAGTTTGCTACATGATCCCTGTTACAGTATATTTGTTACATGATACTCAGTTATAAAAGCCACTGGGAAGAACAATCTAATGCCCAATACTTGCCCAGGCTCAAAAAAAGATGAAAAGGTAAATAATTAATGGGGTTTAACCACGAAGGAAAATCAGAAGAGGAAATAGAATTCTAACTTTTTAAACTGAACGGGTAACTCTAGTTTTGTCTATCTGTCGATACAAAAGAAAAAACAAATTTCTTTAATAAACGGCCCATTTTGGTGCACTAAAAGTAAATCTGCATAAACAAACTATATACGTCACGCACATCTTATTGATATGTTTCATCAATCACCTCATAAATATTTTAATATTCTAAGTTCGATGTGAGCGCCATCTGTCCCATCTCAGCTCTTCACTATTCGACACATAACTACTCGGCATACGTCAATTCAAAGGAATGTGTATATTGTATCAGGGATTAAAGATAATCCCCTCTGTCTAATTCATTAAGTAATTCTCCCCTTTATGTACACACCGTCTAAATTTGAATGATTCACGCAGGATATTCAGTTAATACAATGGGAAGAAGATAAAGGAATCATCATTCCTGAGATGTAGACTACATTTAATGTTAATCAGAAATTGAAAATAGTAATTTGAAGATAGGGATGTTTTCTGTATATTACACAAGAAGAATAAATAGACAATCATCATAATTTTAACAAAACTAATATGATTAGAACCTTCAATACTTGTGTAACTTAACAGTGTATGCATGGAAACAGTCAATTTGGACTTGTTAAAAAAAATCTAAAAACACATACCAAGGCACATGTACTACTGTATGTATTTAAAGGAAATACTGTGTTAAGTAAAATGATGCAGAAGGAATAGATTATAAAATTGACATGATCAATGCAGTCTGCCTTTACTATTAATAAATTCTTCAGTGCAGTCTTCAGAATCTATTAATTGAACCTAACGATAAAAATTAAATTGATGTATGGCATATAACAAAACACATTACCTAAAATCCTTTTAGATATACATATAGTTGAGTAAAGACATAAGCAAAAGTTATCAAAGTTAGGCGATATGTAAAGAAAACAATATATACAGGTGCGCTCTCTCTCTCTCTCTCTCTCTCTCTCTCTCTCTCTCTCTCTCTCTCTCTCTCTCTCTCTCTCTGCATTAGTCCAAATTCCCGGTATGTACTTTTCACCATTATCCTAACATTTATAAATGACCAGAAATTTTCCTTCAGACTCTCTACTTGTCTCAAGATTATTATTTAAAAAGCCAGTTCACTCACAGCGACAAATGATTAAACTACATTCTCTTCCCGTCATATGTCTTCAGAAAAAAAAAAAAATTTTTAAACAAGTAGTTTAAAAGGTACCATTAAAAAAATTCTCATACATTACACTACGAATATATTCTTTTCATAGTTCACGGTATATTAGCCTATCAATCGTAAGTACAAATATCAGTATATAATGTATAGTCTCACCTATCCTAACCGGCTTGATAATATCTATCATGAGCTAAGTCGCTAAAAGGTAAATAAAAACATTCATAAAGATTTCATCATGGATTTTTACACCCAATTTTATGAAATATAAACAGATTTTCAAATGGAATCATTTTTGTTTTATGTAGACAGCACGTTTTCATTACTGGCTTATCAACATACATCAATATTGTTGTTTTTTCCCTGTTTTAATTCCGCGTTGCGAAAACAACAAAACATCATTGAAAAGAATTCTGAGTCTCGGTGAACAGTTGATGCCAACTATTTTTTAATCTAATATATTCATATATCAATTCTTTAATTATCCTTTTATGAATCTAAGGATATAGTTCGTGAAAAATATTATTTACATCTTTTAACTATAGTTGTAATGTAGCCTACTTTTTTCACGGGTAAGGAGTTAATATCATGAATCAAAATAATTTATTAAAATATTCCTTTAGAAAAAAACGAGAATAACATGTAATTAAAAACCTATGCAACGATATACCTTTTTTCAAATGAATAAATTGGAGTGCAATCATAATGGTCTATAATGATATATCCTTTATATCCTTCTACCAAAGTCTAATAAACAGAAAAATTATATCAATGGGTAATCCTTTTTAAAATACAGCCTTGCTCACAGGCGCAACTTGAACTTGAGCTTGCCTCACAGAAGCAGTTGCAAATGCAGTAAACCTTGATGACACGTAAGATTAAGGTCAGCATCTTTTTTTGCCTGACATGATTCCACAGAGTTGTTATAACTTCTGAGAAGATTCTCTCTCTCTCTCTCTCTCTCTCTCTCTCTCTCTCTCTCTCTCTCTCTCTCTCTCTCTCTCTCTCTATATATATATATATATATATATATATATGTGTGTATATATATATATGTATATATATATATATATATATATATTTATATATATATATATGTATATATATATATATATATATATATATATATACATATACATATATATATAATATATATATATATATACATATATATATATGTATATAAATATATATATATATATATATATATATATATATATATATATATATATATATATATATTTATACCTTGCTTTTTGTTATCATTAATGTTGACTAATATCTTTTCCTTGCTGTAGAATAGTCTTAGCAATGACTAGTTACATAAATAAAATTATATCAATAAACATATACTATAAGTAAACGAATAAACAAAGGTACAGAGCTGGCTTCGGAAGTAAAGGAACAGAAGAGACAAACAGATTTATTCATTAGAAATTTCGCTCAATTGATGATAAAAATTCTTTTCTTAACCAGACTTTCCCTCAGCCTGTGTCTGTGTTTGTGACATACCGGCAACTGACCTTTGACCTAAGAGAAAATATCGCAATGCTTATATTCAATAAAAAAAGTGAGTTTGGGTAACAATTCTTATTTTTATTTTCCCGTTTTTGTTCTGTTAACTTTACCAGGTAAGGAAGGACGCATTTCAACTCAAAGATGGATATTTACCTTCCAATAAAATATAGTACCAATATTTATTTTTGGTATAAAAAGGGGGAGAAAATTGCACTGAACTATAAACAATTTACCACTATTCCGTGAAACTTAATGTATAACATTTATGCTTTTCTTTTGAAAATCTTCTGCCATTTTACTATATATAGCCTCAGGATAAATATAGTGGTAAGAATAAACTCTGAGCCGAGTTGTATTTATTTACAGAGAGCAAAAAGGCAAAACAGTAAAATCAGAGCACAGTTCGCTATCAGATATCTGACACGCACCGTTATTAGACTTTAGTTCTGCAACACGATAGAATTTTCAGTTTCACAGGTGTGAAAATTTAATCATGAGTGTGTCATAGTATGACAGACTATATAATTCTATAGCACTATGAAATATCAGGACTGTCAGTAATAAAACGCACTTACATGGGCGAATAAAACATATCACCAATTTTACTGGAATATATTATCATATATACGAGACTATTTCCCGATACGTAAAACTGATCGGCCATTCTATTCAGCGCATGATGTGATAATTTTACCATTTCAGAAAATCAGATATGAATCCTCTCCAAAATATATATGCATATTATTCCGGGGTAATAAATGCTGTTGAATGGCAAGAGCAGAATGATTACCCAACAGTATTTCCGATGATAATTATCTGGGTATGAATTGTGACTACAATAACACTATCAGATTTCATAATACGACCTGCCTATGAATATTTACGCACGAGGGGAAAAATAATGTCACGATAATGCCGATAGATGGCACTGTTATTTCACATCCAAATATTTATCGGATAAACACCAATGAACAATGAATGTTCATCTAATTTCAAAAGACATTCCTGGTGTGACGATGCTACTATCTTAAAGATGCGATTTGAACAGTGATAAAATCAGGATCCGATCCACATGTTTGAAGAAAATTTCCTCAGTCTGTCTGTCTTACCAACACACGGAAACACTCATACACACACACACACACACACACATATATATATATATATATATATATATATATATATATATATATATATATGATAAATTTTGCACATTTAGACTTTTTTTATATATTTTAAATAGGCCATATATATTCTAATAATAAATGTCTGGATTCTCTTAATTACTGACCTCGGAATCAGTCTCTCAAGGCGAAACCACTAGCATCTGACCGGCTGGGAATCGAACCCTGGTCAAGGATGCTTGTATGACAGTAAGAGAATCCAGACATTAATGAATTAAAATATATATGTATATAAAATGTATATATACTTTACATCCATAAATACTCCTTTCTCATAATATTCTTTTACCCTAGAGGAGGAGGCAACACCAAAAATTAGCATTCAAGTTATCTGGAAGAATTCAGGATGAGGTTTTTAGCTCCATGCACATGTACCATAGTCATCCAAAGACGGTTTACTGTATGACCTGATGGAGTTTGTCATTTACCTGCTGGTCATTCACACAAGTACTGAACGTTTCTTAACTTCGCTGATCGGACAGACACCGGTCTTGGGGACGTGTTACGATTGTTGGTAGAGTGTGAGTATTCAAAAAACTACGCTGGTCACAACTGCGATTTCTAAAAACGGATAGGGAATGCATACAAACATCATTCGAATAAGCTGCTACGAACTTTCAGTAAAAGCTTAAACGTAGTGACATTATACCTTTCAAGAATAAAAGGCGTGTTAAAACACACACACACACACACACACACACACGCACACACACACACACACACACACACACACACACATATATATATATATATATATATATATATATATATATATATATATATATATATATATATATCAATGTACGCACAGTTGAGTTTATACGTGTAAAATAAATGTTCTACGATGGAAATCAGAGAAATATTACAAAAAAATACAATACAAGAACTGGTAAAGTTAACAGAACAAAAACGGGAAAATAAAAATTAAAAGACAAACAGTGGTCCTCGAATTGTGGCAAAAGTTATTTGATGCCCGTTTTTTCGTTTTGTAAGTGTCAGATTTACAAATTGGTAAGTCATGCTTCATACGCAAAAATCGAAGTGGAGTTTACACAAATCAACATTGGTAAGGTCAAGTGATGGGAAGCACACCGATATCGAGTTTACACTTTTAAAATGTTAAAAGTTTCCAACACGCTGGTGCAATAGGTGATGATACTTGACTGAAGAGCTACACGTTTTCCACAGTATAAATAGAAACAACGGCTGTTATCTCTCTCTCTCTCTCTCTCACCTCTCTCTCTCTCTCTCTCTCTCTCTCTCTCTCTCTCTCTCTCTCACACATTAGCAAATTTTCCAATAAAACGGACTAAGTAAGATTGCCTCAAAATAATTTACGAAGGTTGATCCGGTGAGATGAATTGAAAACTGAAAACTCTAGCACTATCTACGTAAGAAATAAATTTGTTTTTCAAATAAATTAGATAGATTTTGTAAATACATTCAAATAAATACATGCACACATACATAGACACGCACACAAACACACACACATAAATGTATATATATATATATATATATTAATTGAAGTGTGTAATAGATGAGATCCCAGAGAGAGATATGAAAATTGTGATTGGTGACTTCAATGCTAAAGTTGGAAGGAATAATCAAGGTATAAAGAATGTGATGAGTGTTGAGGGCCTAGGTGAAGTTGCGAATGAAAATGGAACACATTACATAATTTTCTGTTCGCAAACAATCTTGTCATTGGAAGTACTCTTTTCCAGTCCCCTTTGTGGTAATTATAAAAATCAAATAGATCACATAGCCATCAATAATGAGAGAAGGACTCTGAGAAATGTAAGAAGCTATAGAGGTGCAGCTATTGGTAGTGATCACCAGCTCCTCATTGCCACACTGAAATTAAAACTGAAAGCGCCCATCAGAAATGTGGATAGAATACCTAGGTTTGATACAACTAAGCTTCTAGGAGATGAGCACAGAGAAACATTTGCAATGGGACGGGACATGTAATTACAAGGAAAAAGCCATGGATATCAAATGATATGTGGGATACTATAACAAGGAGACAAAGAGATAAATGGATTGTTGGAAGTTTTCGAGGAAGTAATGAAAATTAATAGGTAGAACATGCTAAGTATTCCAGCATTGTTAGTGAAGTCAAAAGAAAAGCTAGGAATGACTGGGGAGAGTATTTAGACAGGAAAGCAGACGAGGCTGACAAAGCTATGGAATCAGGAAGCGGCTATGATGTAAGAATTCCTCACAGAATTATTAATGAAACTTCTATGGGGCAAAGAAGAAGAAGAATATACCCATAAAAAAGAGGGATGGATCTGTTATAACAACAGAATATGAAGAAAGGCAACGTTGCATGGAACACTTTAGTGAGGTCATGAATAGGAGATATGAAGGGAATAATTTGATTGATATACCTGATGCTGAGGAAGACCTTGATGTGCCCATGAAAGAATTCAGTGTGTTTGAAGTCGAATCTATCATTAAAATCTAAAGCGATGGAAAGCCCCTGGATACGATGGAATAACTGTTGAGATTATGCTAGTGGAAAATGAAGTGACCCTCTGAATACTTAAAACATTTTTTTTGTAGAATATAGCATGAAGAAGCAAAACCTGATTAGTGGGAATTAGGAGTTTTGGTGAAAATGGCTAAAAAATAAGACCTGGCTGATTGCAATAATTACAGAGCTATCACACTTATGACAGTTGTCATAAAAATATATAGTATGCTTATCCTAAAGAGACACGAGAGAAAAATTGATGAAATGCTGAGAGATGAACAAGCAGGATTTAGAAAATGGAGATGTACTGAACAAATTTTCATTTAGAGACGTACAACAATGCGTAATATAAAAATCCACTTTTGATAGCATTTGTAGACTATAAAAAAAACTATGATAGTGTGCACCGGCCAATTTTGTGGAAAGTCCTGCGTTATTATGGAGTTTCTCTTAAATATGTAAATTCTGATTAAGTCTAACTGTGAGGATAGCAAGTGCAATGGTAATGTTAATGGAGTCTTTATCAAATGAATTTTAAGTGAACAGTGGAGTACTCCAAGGGAATGTGTTGTACCCTGGGTTGTTTATCCTCATCATAGATTTTGTAATGCGTAGAATAGTTGGAGATGGCGGCGAAGGATTGAACTGGATTGACAATAGGAAATTAGCTGACCTAGAGTATGCTGATGACGCTGTCCATTTTAGCAGAAGACCACAGGATTTGCAATGCTTGCTTACCAGAATGTATGAAATATCACAATAGGTTCAAGATAAATAGAAAAAAAAAAACCGAGATGATGAGAACAAATTATGCAATGGAAGATGAAATATCATGGAAGGAGGCAGGATTAATGAGGTAGAATCATTTAAATATTTATGAACTATTTCTAATACAGGGTTCTTAGAATTGGAGTTTAATGAAAGATTGAAAAAAAAAAACAATTCAGACAATGGCTAGTTTAAGTAAAATTTGGAAATCAAATCGTATGAAATTATATATATATAAAATCTGGCTATATATCAGTTTAGTGAGATCTGTGATACTGTATGGACAAGAGTCAAGGTATGACAATGAAATAATCTCCAACAGATTTAGTAGATTTGAGAACAAAGCCCTCATAAGAATATTGGGGAGTTAAATGGCAGGAAAGTATTAGAAATGAAACTATAGGAGATACTACTCAGGTGCCATATATGGATGAGATCATGGTGAAGGGTAGATGGAGATGGTTTGGGCATGCACTTCGCACTCCTCAAGAGAGGTTAGTTCATCAAACATTCAACTGGGCTCCACCAGGTACGAGAAGAGTTAGAAGACCCACGCCTACATGGCAGAGGACTATGAACCGTGAAACAGGAGATGATGAATGAAGAAGTATTGAATTATACGGTAATAGCCCAAGACAGAGACGATTGGCGAAATCTAACCGAGGCCCGTTGCGTCAATAGGCGTGCGAGCAGGAGATGATGATGATGATATATATATCAATATCTATATATATATATATATAATATATATATATATATATA
>NC_090735.1:120972261-120977261 GCF_036898095.1 Palaemon carinicauda | reverse complement strand
TATTAATCAGAATTTCAGCTCCATTTAAACAAATGCACATAACATCAAGGTTAAAGGTTGCTATAAGATTTCAAGCTCTTATTCCGCATCTTATAATCATCGAAGAAACCCGAAAAGGATAAAGAACTTTTACAACAAGAACACAGAAGGAAACAAGAAAAGAGTATTACTTTCAACTATAACGTTAAGGAAAAAGTGCAGATTAAATGTGAAAACAAATAAAAAGCATGCGTAATAAACAACACCGGACCACAACACTACTGCACAATTTCAAAAAAAGTCTGGACGAACTTTATCGGAAACTGTTACATAAAACTACAAAGTGCCACGATATCAACGCCATCAGTAAGAACATTAGCGACATTCTTCCAGGTATTCTGCTGGACGGGAGACCGAGTCCCACTCAAACTCAACAGTTTCTTGTAGGGTCTGCATCCTCACCGTTGTGAGCTAAGGATGAGGGATTTGGAGGAGCCTATAGGTCTACCTGGTGAGTCATCAGCAGCCATTCCTTGGCCCTCCCTGGTCCTAGCTTGGGTGGAGAGGGAACTTGGAAGCTGATCATATGTATATCAAATGATCAGTCTCTAGGGCATTGCCAATGTCCCTTACCTCTGCCATTAATAAGCGGCCTTTAAATCCCTCTTCTCAAAAGACAAAAAATGCAAACAAACAGAAATAATCGCATACATCAACGCAACATCACTAAAGCTTACAGAGGAGCATTCTTAGCCGTATTATGAAACAAGAACACCAAACTTCACCAGCAGGATACGATTACTCCTGGTCCTACAAACTGGATATGCAACTTCCCTACTAATTAGCAACTGTTGGGGCGAAAGACTATGATGTACTTCTTTTGTGAAGTTCATTTGCACACAATATCGTGTAGAGAGAGAGAGAGAGAGAGAGAGAGAGAGAGTTCAAATGTCTCAATACACCTGGAATGTATACAAAAATTACCAATTTAAACAAAATTGAAGAAGCAAACCGCGGGTGAGGATTAATTATTTTCTTAAACATCTGGCTCGACCATCAGCTCTTCGAAGGACTCGACACCCTTCCCTCTAAGCCCCTCCCCTCCCCCTTTGTATGTTACTCGAACCCCTCTCCACATACTCCCTCCTACTCCACCCCCACCCGAGGGTATAAGTGCCAGACGGATTTTTCTTCTACAAACAAAACCATTATTTAGTTTGAGGCCTCGACGTTCCCGTAACGGGATTGGGGTCAGTTGGTCTGTTACATTGTTACACTTTACGTATGCACGTGATCACACACAGACAGACATACATGAGCACGTTTACAATGAGAGGCGTGTCCGGTCCCTGTGATGTTCTTATTTAATCGCAAATTGTCCAGCCTTCATTTGTATCAAAACGACTACGATCTACACCAAAGCCAAAGTAAAGTCCTACAAAAAAAAAAAAAAAAATGTGCTTACCCCATACAAATTGGAAAAAAGCACGTTAATAGAAGATTCGGATAGGATATTTTTTCTAATGCTAAAGGGTACAATGTCTGCGCTGCTGTGTAATAGTAACTAGTAATGCTGAAGTAATGACTGGTATTATATTTCAAATAAAGTATAAGTACTGATTCATACAAAATGAAATATATAAAGATAATACCGTCGCTGCCGGGCAGGTCAGCTGAATGCTTTTCATCTTACCTGGGAAACTTTATCTAAATATATTTATCCGTTTTATGTTGCGCAGTGGCACCTCAGCATTACCTGCAATAAGAAACAAAACCGCTGAATTACCACTTGAAATAGCAACAATCGCGTAAACAAAAGCATATTCATGTGGGAATAGTAAAGAGATAAATATAATCACTAAACAAAACAAGGAACAAAACTCAAAGCCACTCATAATGTAATTCATTATAGTAATCAAACATGTTAATGTATATAAGAATATATTTGTTTCATAACTCCAAAACAAATGTCTTTGTAGTGAAACCACCACAAAATACAAAATTACACTGCCACTCAAAGTGGACGTTTTATGCATATAAACATCTATTACTCTTTAGGAAAAGGCTTACTTGATGACAGCATGAACAATATAAACAGAAATAATAATAATAATAATAATAATAATAATAATAATAATAATAATAATAATAATAACAATAATAATAATAAATTAAATTATTATACTACTACATTGTTAGATAATAAGCAACATCAATATTATTAAAAACAACATCCATATGAATTCAAGATAATGCTACAATTGTTCTTTTTATGGAAGGCAAAGTAGCCAACTCGTCCATCCATAAGTAAAGGGAATAAGAAATTACAAATTCTACAACTCAACATCTTTGAATTAATATGTTGTATTTCATGATATATAAAGAACAATTACTATAGCGAGTGATTCTACTACAATTTAACTATAAATCTAAGTCTCTCTCTCTCTCTCTCTCTCTCTCTCTCTCTCTCTCTCTCGGTACAGAGAATGACACGTACATAAAAAGCTACTTCGCCTTATCATGAATACAACTTAACTTTAAACGCGGTGATACAACTATCGACCAAAACACAAATGCAGCATCTTACAATAACAAAGTTGAACAATAATTATCATTAACATAATTCTATATTGGAATGTTTTTAAAAAATTCACATGAAATCTCTCTCTCTCTCTCTCTCTCTCTCTCTCTCTCTCTCTCTCTCTCTCTCCTAGTCCTACAGCAAATATACAAGAATAACAAAAAAGCAATATACAAACTTTACTTAAATAATAAAACATAAAATCATAATGTAACATAGATAATACAAATGTAAGGCACCGCATCAATATAAGAAAATATTAGAAACGAGAAAGAAAACTTCCACACGTACAATCGAATACCTCAACATTCAGGTTTGAGATTCCTGATTCCTGAAATCATAAGATTAAACTTGAACTGGGTCGCCAGACATTGCGTGTAGCCTACGATGAGACAGAATATTCCCTACCCAAATCCACTTGAGTATTTTCTGCTTGGTTACACTACGCCAACCTCCCTCATGACTGAGAAATACGTTTCCCATTTGTGATTGGGACAAAGTCAACATACAGAAGGTTACCAGTTGAACCAGGACTGTTTAAAGAGCGTTCACAGCTCACTATTTCTGCATTTAAAAAGAAAAAACCTTACTGACACTAAGTTGAAAAAGAAATAAGGAATGTCTTTTCACAGTAATAAACATAGAGTGAATCTTGTTATATTTGTGAGTATTGGTACTAGAGTAGATTCCCTTTTCTTTTATTCATGCAAATGTTGCTTTTTGTAGAAGTAATTGTCACATCTGGTGTAAATTAGTAACCACAAATTTTGAGAATTAATTTTTCAATAAGACATATAAACATTTTATACTTTATATATAAAATATCTATTCTAATGTTAATGTTTTTAAAATATTCTATTTTAATTTTCATTACTTCTTACATCGTTTATCTAACTACTTTTTTATTTTCCTCAATGGGCTACTTTTCCCTGTTGGAGCCCTTGGGTTTATAGCATCTTGTTTTTCCAACTATGGTTGTAATAATAATAATAATAATAATAATAATAATAATAATAATAATAATAATAAAACGTATCTGCTTATCATATCTCTTTGCACAAAATAAAAGACAAACACCCTTGCGGGCATGAAACTAATTCTAACATTAGAACAGTATATTATTTCACTTAATACATCCCACACAGAGAGAGAGAGAGAGAGAGAGAGAGAGAGAGAGAGAGAGAGAGAGAGAGAGAGACTGTTTATTTTCTTCAAAATACTTACCAAGAAAACCATAAATCATGCCAAGAACATATTCGCCCAACTAAGAAGTGAAATAGATTGGCTGGTAGAAAATTTAATGGCTATAATTTATCAACAAAACCTTTCTAGGTATCCGCATGCGTGGGTTTCTTAAACCCTTCGCTTCTCATTTATAATTTATTTAGCCTCAATCATTGAATCTCGATGATAACAGCATATTTCGGGTTTAAATAAGATTCATACACAGCATACACACACACACACACACACACACACACACATATATATATATATATATATATAATATATATATATATATGTATATATATATATATATATATATATATATATATATAATATATATATATATATATATATATATATATATATATATATATATATATATATATACGTACTTATCATAAACATATATTATTATTATTATTATTATTATTATTATTATTATTATTATTATTATTATTATTATTATTATTATTATTATTATTATTATTATTATTATTATTATTAGCTAAGCTACAACCCTGCAGCCATTTAGTTGGAAAAGCAGGATGCTATAAGCCCAAGGATTTCAAAAGGAAACAAGTAAAGCACTCTGAAAGTGCAGACCTCCACCACGGCAGCTTATTCTCGAAACCAGCTTGCCTTAGGGGTAATTCGCTCAACCTTTTGTTCGAAGAAATAACTATATGAGAAGTAATGAATAGAAAATATAAAATATCTCAAGATCAGTCAAAACGTTAAAACAGATATATCATATACAGTATAAAAATTGAAGAGAGGCTTCTTACGTCAGCCTGTTCAACATAAAACAATCACTGCAATTTTCATCTGAAATTTTCACCGATTCAACTGTCAGAATGGGAAGATCATTCCACAATCTGGTCAAAGTTAGAATAAAACTTCTAGAATACTGTGAACCTTATGATAAAGAATGCAAAACTGTTAGAACTAATTGCATACCTTGTACTACGTACAGGATGTTACAATCTGGGAAGATCTGAATGCAAAGAAAGGTCAGAACTATGAAAAAATATTTTACAATAACTATATAGCAACTAATACTTTAGGACGTTTTCTTTTCTTCTGTCAATATTGACAAAATTTTTCTGTTTATTATTCCAGAACAACTGTATATATACTTTTAAGCGTTTAACGACCATTTTATTTTGATAGCATTATACCAGTTTTCTGACATTGTATTATTGTTGTTCATCAC
>NC_090735.1:120954761-120967261 GCF_036898095.1 Palaemon carinicauda | reverse complement strand
CCAGGTAGTCTTTGAAAGGGGTGGGGTGGTTAAGGTGGGGGGGGGGAGGGGGTGTGGCGTACCTCTGTAGACATTGGATAAGAGTCTTTGCTTCCCTCTTAAGCTGCAGTTGCTTCGTGGCTTTTTCTTATCATTCGTTTTTTTTTTGGTCTTGTCTACTTAGCTGTCCTGGTCTTCTATCTTTACTTGTCCAGTGTTCTATCTCTTCGTGGAGCAAATCTATCTGGCGAGCTTTATAGGAGTTTGACAACGTGACCCGTAGGTTTCGTGACATTATCCTATGAAAGTAAATATTCTTTGTTACATATAATTCATTTAAATTAATTCCATCCATTTTCAAAATAAAACCAAATCTAATAAAGAAAAATCAAATTTTTGTTTGGCTCATTTTATCTTTTTACTGAATATCATAGCATGTTGAAGGCCTCGATAGACAACAGTTGCTAAAATAATTATTCCAATTGCTTGATAAGAAAATTGGCAAATAATGGCACTAAAAGGTATGACATTTTAACACAAGTAAGAATTTCAGTTCGATCAAGAACTTTTGTTTCGGCAAGAATAATCCAAATGTCTGGTGTCTTACAAATAAATTTGACATGAATATTCTCTGTAATTACCTAAATCAAATAATTTTGGCAGGATAAAGGAATCTGGCTTTCGATATTCTGTTCCCGTTTTTTTCCCACTCTAAGGTTGAATTCTCCTCTTGCATTTACTATTCATGTTTGGGAAAACAACTCTTCCAAGAGACTAGGTTGTTTTTCGATTTTATACAATTGGTCGTAGGTAAATCATAACAGTCATTATGATAAAAGACTTCAGCCTAAAACTAGACTCAAATAAATTAGCCGTAAACAAAAACCAGAAATTAATCATAAAGAGAACATATTACACTCAACTACTGTCTTACATTATTGGTTTAAATGAAAATCTACCCAGTGCGTATCAGAAGTAAAACTAATATTGAACGGAGATCCTTCAAGCCCTTCCCTTTGCTTGCAAAACATAATAAAAGAGGATGCTCAGAAAATATTGGCTAGGATGTTTGCCAAGTTCGTGTAAGGATGTTTGGAAAGTGTAGGAGGGCTCCAGGAAGCATAGAGTAATTCCATTTTAGAGGCTCCCTAGCTGTGAGCATGCGAATTTCCTATTTGTCTGTCTGATAGTTAAGAGGCTAAATTTGGCAATCGACATTCGCAAGGAGGATCTTTGCCTTTTGATGAATTGTTCCGATATCCATTTAAGGCGTTGTTGCGCTGAGGATGCAGAAACACTTGTGGCGCTAAGTTCGAATTGTAATTCCTTTTAACACTTCAGGTTCCATCTGGATTGCTTTTTTATTCGTTTCGATAATCGATAAGCTCACAGGAAAAAACTACATAAGTTCTCAGTAAACTTCGAGATTATTTAGGAGATGATGATAATATTAACAGTAAATAAATCATTGTCATTATGATGATGAAAATGGTTTGATTAAACCAAGAATAAAATAGTGATGATAGTAATGGAAAGAAAATTCTACAAAAATATGGCAAATATAGAAAACATTTAACATTGTATATTTTTCTTCACAGCAAAACAATTTGAAATAATAATAATAATAATAATAATAATAATAATAATAATAATAATAATAATAATAATAATATCAATAATAATAATAATAATAATAATAATAATAATAATAATAATAATAATAATAATAATAATAATAATAAAATGTCCAGCCCAAAACTCTATACTCTGCATTCTTTCAATATGTATAATGTTGAGTCAGCTGAAGAAAAAAAAAAGATCTATATAAAATCTATTTCCATCTCATTGTTATCAACCATCTTTTACCAAAGTGGGTAGAGCATACCACACCCTCTTAAACTACGGGTTGGAGCTCGACCCGAATTCTTACTGCTTGGAGTAACTGGCGGTGTCGATATTTGAAATAATTTTGTCAATTTGGTCTAAAAAGTGCTGCGATATATTTCTAGGCGAATTTTTCTTCATTCATTTAGCACTAAAATTATGTCTTATTGTAAATATTTTCAATATACTTATTTTTTTTTTTCAACATATATTTCAAACAACTCATTTCTTTGCACTTTAAAGTAAAATGCCTTCACTTTCATAATTCTGACACACTGATGAAAAAAAAATTGATCTACTTAAATACGCTAAACAAAATAAAAACAATATTATTAACAACTACGAAAACAACAAGACAAAAAAGCTGCCATCATATTTGCTAGACCTCGGCTCAAGATCTATTAGTAAACAACAGAAGACACTCAGACGATATTTAGCAGATACGGTACAGAATGAAACACGACGCTTTCAATTGGCGCTACGGATAGATAAGGAGAACGAACGACAAACAGCTGCGTTTTACGAACGAGGATGGGAATGAAAGCAGGAATCTCCTTACGCTCGATTCTTTTTTATTTTCTCTTTTTTATATGATGCTTTTCTAGTCTCGTGCGAGTCTGCTATTACATTGACTAAACCCTTCTCCGCTTGTTGCTAAAGTAAATAGTGCGTACTCATGGGACACTTCTTAGTAAGTGCATTTGTGTGTGTGTACGTATTATATATTACTATACTTGATGGCATGTTCTTGTATGTACACGCATATATATATATATATATATATATATATATATATATATATATATATATATATATATATATATATGATACTTGGGCATGTTACTCTACGTTTATAATGAATGGACAATGTCTTAGTGGCGTCCAAATATCGAAGATAGTTTCTCTTCGGACAGAATGTCCTATAGTTTTCAAGATGATGGTAGAAATACAACTTTTCTCCATCTATTGTTTGGTGTCGACATGTGTTTCGGATCACTTTGCGACCCTTCTTCAGGACTGCATTGAGGTTTCGAATTACACTTAGATAAATAGGTTATGGTGGTGAAAATTTGATACAAGATTATTTGGACGATTCCCTTGGAGAAACAAAGGGTATAGTTTGTTTTAATCTTTTAGTTTCAAATTCGTTAGTTCACATACCTCGCAATTTTGTTATTATAAAATAATTCATGATTGTTACATGATCCTTAGCGGGGAGTTTAATGCAACCTTGTGGTAAGTTTATCGCTGGTTTGGCAGATAATTACCCATGCACGTAAGGTAAAAAAAATACCTAACCTAAATCTCACATTTTGAATCTAACAAATTCTACATTCATTTTATATAAATATCAACAATAAATTTACACACAGTTTATGGAGTTAGTCGATTAATATACAAGTATTACATTAAATAATGAAATGACTTCAATTACAGGGCAACTATATTTACTCAAAAAACGTTAAAAGTCCCATAAATGATGGAAATTAAAATTTCCCCCAGTTACTGTTATAAATGTGATAGATTAAAAATTCATGCTTACCAGGTATGCCCCTATTGATAATTTAATGGGTAATGTCCGAAATAATTTAGCAAGGTACATTGTAACCTGAAAACTTAACGCGGTATTTAATACGTTAATATCCCAATAAATATTGCCTGCTAAAATCAAGCAAGTCTTGTAAGCGATACCCTATTGGTATCTCGTATCATTTACTGTCTTATCGTACAAGCTATTTTCAATTTCCATTAAGTGGATGGTAAACTATTTCAATCCCATTCGAGGATATTACGTTCTTATTATCAGGCAGCACGGCCTCTTACTCGCACGAGTAGTCGGGTAAGACGACACCATAAGAAAAGTAAACAAATAAACAAAACAGAGATTGCACTCGTCACAAGTTGTCCTGCTATCTGACAAAATGGCAATCTAACCCCACCAACACCCCCCACCCCTCTTTTGCTCGACCTTACCTAACCTCTAACATTACACAGCAGGAGCATCTGCAAAGTAGCCAAGGCCACATAGGGTGAACCTATGATTGGCTACGTCATCCCGCTGAGAATCAGTTGCTACGGGATCCATACTGCCATCACGGCATAACAAGAGATCTTCAAGAGTCACAACGAACGGTCGTCTCGGCTATAGCTTAGGGAAAGGTTAGGTAGGGGGAAATTGAGGGGGAGGGGGATGTCAGAAGAGGAAATAATGAGGAAAGCTTGCGGCTAAAGAGGGTTTGGAATAAGAATTGTGATTCAGCGAGAGAAACAAGGCAGATTTTATTCCATCAATTGAGGATAAACCTTGAAAAAAAGATATGCAAGTTTACTTAAGATGAATATCTATGGCAGCTGTGTCTAAATTATAATCATCTACATTTCTCTCTCTCTCTCTCTCTCTCTCTCTCTCTCTCTCTCTCTCTCTCTCTCTCTCTCTCTCTCTCTCTTCAACGTATAACAAATATAACAAATCATTCGCTATAGGTTAGCATATATTTACTGACAGAATATTTTTCAATATGGAGTTGAATTAAAAAAAATTCATATCTTTGAAAGTTCATATATATAAATACACACAGACAAACACACACACACACACACACACACACACATATATATATATATATACATATAGATAGATAGATAGATAGATAGGTAGGTAGATACATAGATAGATAGATAGATAGACAGACAGACAGACAGACAGACAGACAGACAGACAGATATATGTGTGTATATCTATAAGAATACGAATGATCACAGTGAACGAAGGAGTGTATATATATATATATATATATATATATATATATATATATATATATATATATATATATATATATATATATACATACATATATATATATATATATATATATATATATAAATGCATATATATATAAGGTAATTTTACCGCTGTATAAGCGGGAGTGTGTAATCTAACGAGACGAAAAAGTTCTTATGCATAACACATCAACTAAATACGACCAACAATAATGCTTGCTCACATAATCCAATCATTTATGCTTTGTACTAAACAGTCATCTGTTAATAATTTCTACAATGGCCCTAAACGGTATCTTGCGCACCATCATTGTATCAGCAGCCTTTCGAGTGCCCTTTAATCTCCCGTTATCGTTATCTTTGTTGCCATCTCCTCATTTGGCCAAGGAAGAAAAGGCCACGATGAGACTGCAACGTTTCCTGAAATTAATGGCTTTGCCGAAATGGCAGATGCAATCTCATTCTGCGTCGAATGACCAATGCTATGTATATAGAATCGTCATTTTGATACCAATGAAACTTCTGAGGTGGACACAATGTTCCAAGATGGTAATATATATATATGTATATATATATATATATATATATATATATATATATATACAGTATATATATATATATATATATATATATATATATATATATATATATATATATATATATATATATATTTGCTGTCACGAACAGAAATTATATTAATATAAAACAAATAAAGATTGCACTAGTAGTCGAAAGGGACCCTGATGAAGACCAAATAAGAACGTACTTTGAAAAAATAGACCTTTACCTCATGATAACCGAAGACAGAATTAAAATAAAAGAAATAAAACTTTCTCTGAACAAAGAACTTGCCATCTGGAGATGAAAGAAAACCACGAGGAAAGAATCCTTTAGAACACATTTACGATATTATCGTTAAAGAAAAAACTTTTATTTCCTCTATACGGAAAAAAGAAGACGCTTCACTATATATTCAAGAACATTCCGCTCAGATATCATCATTTCGTGGAAAAGTTCTACTGGGACAACTTCCCGTTCAACTGATAATCTGACGTCAAACTTTACGGCATAATAATAACGGGAATTATTCCTTCAATGTAAGAGAATGGCGAACAAAAGAGCCTTCGGGCCGAGGACCAGACGATAAAAATGGAAATTCTGATCATTCCTAAATTCCAAATTATCATATAATTCTGAATTTCGTTGGACATTCCGGTCTGAACTCGTTCTCTACTGCCATTAACAATAGATCTGGGTTGAGTACGGTTAGGGCTACACGTAACCACTTTTGTTTTTCCTATGCTAATCATGAAAAATAAATGTTAGAGGAAACAGTAGGGAAGGCAGAGGTGTCTTACCATTATGGATTACCTCCTTTCACTGTACTATTTCTATCGTAGCTAAAATGTTATTATGTTCTTGAGATGACCCCCCAGATTAATTAAGTAAGAGACCTTGATTGAACAATATTTACATTATCAAAATATAAAAGAAATGCAGAGAAAAAATTTCTCATTTCTATAATCCAAGGATCAAAGATTACTTGAATGAAACGATCGATTTTGCTAATAAACTTACACCTTACACGCAAAGTAGAGGCAAATGAAATGGCAGTGCAATATACTTCCAAATTTGTTAAGTACAGTTATAGATTAATCTACGACAATAATTGCAGTAGTTACTAACTAATCAACCTTCCTTTCTCCTAATATTAAATGTATCTACAATAATTGGAGTGCTTACATTACCAGAAAGAAGAATTTGAGTCCCAGTCCAACATTGACTGGTAGAATACATTAAACTAATGGCCGACGCGTGTTAAGTACAAACTATCTGGCATTCGAACACATAAACCGAATAACAGGGTATAATTCAAACAAAACAAATCAACATGTGTACTTTATTAGACAATTTTGACAGAAAGGTCAGGTTACTGACCTCTTATGGCACATGGACCTCCATATGACTACAGCGTAGAATTCAACGTTAAAACCATATATTGAATTATTATAGGAAATAGATCACACTAAGTAAAACCACATATATGTTATATTGGAATAAGTCATGGTGGACACATGAACCTCCATATGATTACGGCGTAGAATTCAACGTTAAAACTATATATTCAATTATTATAGGAAATAGATCACACTAAGTAAAACCATATCTATGTTATGTTGGAAAATGTTATGGTGGACACATTAGTTTACTGCCCACCCATGGTTAATTAATGTTTTGCAAGCTATAGTGAAGGACGCAGACAACAATAGTTGAAGGACGTATGTACTGTACTTTATGACAGGTTACACAAAAGAGTGATGGGTAAGCCTGACCACATGTACAATTGCTTATTCAAAGAGGTGGTGGGGCACATCTCAATAACTTAATTATGTTGAAAGGTCAGGCATTAATATATATCAGTTAGATATTAGAAGACAAAAATTAAATGCCTCAATTAAATATGATATTTTCTGCACATTTTCTGTATATTTACAACTATACATAGTTGCACACACATGAATATTAATACACACACACACACATATATATATATATATATATATATACATATATATACATATATATATATATATATTTATATATATATATATATTTATATATATTTATATATATATATATATATATATATATATAGATATATTTATATATATATATATATATATATATATATATATATATATATATATATATATATATAAACATAGATAGAGAGATAGATATGTTTATATGCATGTGTGTAAGTGATCGTAAGGACTCAATTTACGGTTTGCAATTAAAGATGTGTCATATTTTTAAATAATTATATGAATACTTACATGAACTATGCATATATTATGCAGAATTAATTCAAAACTCCGTTGATAAGTAACAGTCATTACATTTTCATTTACTTTAGAGTATGCGTTCGATTTAACTATTTTTGGGTTTCCGAAGGATCATTTAATTAGAATGTAAAAATATACTGTGGGCCTACATTGTCTACGTACGAGTCCATATATCAATAAATCAATATATAAATTAGATCGTGTTGAAGATGGAGAAACGATCATCATACGAAACCAAGTTCAATCTCTCGATTAGGAAAAAAAAAAAAAATTCATCACTAAACTATTTATCCCCGAACAAGACCATATGTTTTTTTTCCTGGCCCTGAGATCACCCACGGGATCAATACCACATAAACAACAAACAAAAAAAAATCAGCCACGTCATCTGCGATATAAACAAACACCAAATGACCACATCAGAAATGAAGACCACACACACTCGCCCTCACATACGCATAAATACAAACGCGCACAGACACTCACATACAGAGTTGCAAAGAGAAACCCGTAAACAGAACCTGGCACAATAGCCGGATTAGAGTTCTGTCCCGACACCACAACTATGGAATTGGCAGGGGACGGAATTCTATTTCGGACGTTATTCAATGGGCGAATCTTTTAGAAGGCTTTCCTACGCGGTGGATCCATTCACGAAAATTCTACCTTATTGGTGACGGAAGAGTAAAGCCCTATTGTCAGCGAGGGACTTAGGGAGACGAGGTGAGGCTGTTCCAATCGCCATGAATGCGCTAATTAATAGAACCATTCAATGCAAATTTCTCCCTTTTTTTACCTCTTGTTTGTTTTGTGTTTATCCCGTCGCGTCTCAAGATGGCCATTTGCTTCGGGTAAAATATGAGTGAGGGTGAGTGAGTGGACAAAAAGGTTTTCGTTTTATATATATATATATATATATATATATATATATATATATATATATATATATATATATATATATATATACTGTATATATATACTGCTTATATATATATATATATATATATATATATATATATATATAATATATATATATATAATATATATATATATATATATATATATATATATATATATATATATATATATATAATACATATATATATATATGTATATATATATATATATATATATAGAGAGAGAGAGAGAGAGAGAGAGAGAGAGAGAGAGAGAGAGAGAGAGAGAGATCATTTACTTGGTGCCTCTTATACCAAGAGAAACAACTTTAAATGAAAACCAGTTATATAACAATCCATAATAATCACTCAATCTTATACATTACCAAATGTATACCAGCCATGAGAGAGAGAGAGAGAGAGAGAGAGAGAGAGAGAGACTCGAAGCAGGGAAATAGAATGAGGGGTGAGCATAATGATATGAGAAAAGTTGAAGGATTTATTGAAGGAAAGGAGGTTGTAAATGCATGGGGATGTTTGGGTTATTGGTTGAGCAAACCAACGACCCACAGCGGAGAAGGGAAGATGGCCGAAGAAACGACGCACAGAGACGTTTGAGGAAAGGTGGGGGCGAAAATACGGTGGAACAAAAATAAAGTGGAATAAAATAAAGAGGAACCAAAATAAGGTGGTACAATATTATGGTGGAACTAAAATTTGGAGAAGATTTAAAAAAGAAAATGATGGAGGTGATTTAAAAATTCTCTGGCATCGTGATGTTAAAAGGTTATGGACACTGAATAAGAAAAAGTCACAGAGGACAGGAACGAGAGAGAGAGAGAGAGAGAGAGAGAGAGAGAGAGAGAGAGAGAGAGAGAGAGAGAGAGAGAGAGAGAGAGAGAAGAATTCTTATAGCCGTAACTCATTAAAAATTATGACTCAAAGAAAAAAAAATAATTACAAACGAAATGAAACGGAATAATAAAAAACTGAAGAAAACAAAAACTAGGCATAAAACCAAGGAAGAAAAGTCACGCAGACAGAGAAAGGGGCGAATACAAATAAGAGTTTTCATCTCATACATCTTACTCCCATCCCTCTTGCATATATACACGAATATTGCCAACCTAATACTGGACCTTTATTTGAGTTTTGAGATCTTTTCTTCTTAGGTCAAATTTTCATGGAATCCTTCAGGTCATGCATTTCGAAACCCTCCCCCCCCCCCCAAAAAAAAGTAGACCTTTTATACCGAATACTAATACTTTTTCATATTACTCTTTTTATGTATCATGACTTATACAGTAAATATATGTCTATATATTTGTATCCGTATCAGCAATTATCAATATTCTGAGCATGTTCTTTTGTATATAAATTCATTTATGTTTAAGATTTTGCTTTCTGGATATATTACAATAGTCTGCAATTTTCGTTTGGTAATATCTTGTACGTTTAACTGCCTTACCGTTTTCTTAGATATATTTACTTACATTATCATAGTAAAAATGGTACTAACATATCCATTAAATTTTTCTTGGTTAGTTACTTTTTCCTTTCATTTAATTCCTACTCATTCTTTCCCTCTCTACGCATGCATTCCTATTCATTAATTAAATTACTTTTATCAATTACCTCAACGTCTCTGTAGTCCTCATTTTAATTAAATTTATCTTTATTCAAATGTCCCTTTATTCCAACTTACTGTATGTCCGTCTCTCTATACTTTCATTATTACGTTTTTCCTTTGGTGCTACGTTTGTTTGACCTTTCATCCATTTATCCTACGCTTTCTTTCATTTACTTCATTATTTCATTGTGTATGCTACACATTAATCAATTAACTATTCCTTAACTTCTGTCAGTATCTAATGTTTTTTTTTCTTCTCATTGTCTTACTACACTTACTCTTCATTTGCTTTCATATATTTGTGGTAATAAATATCCTTCAATGAAGAAGTTAGAGCATCTGACTGACATATGATATATACTGGATATCTATCAATCCACTCAACATTCATATTGAATAATTTTTTCCCTTTAGTTTAATAACTGGCTCCTGTTCATCTAGTCACACTATTATTCTAGTGGGTTTTCTTTATATCTTCAAGATTCATGGTTTCAAATTAATTTTCATTCAAATTCACATCCTTTTTTTTTTTCCCCTACATCTTCATATCTTTTTTTATTAATCCCACCTCCACTCTCTAAAGCGTTCTGTCTACACTCTTAAGATTGGCTAGTCTTACTGTCAAATAATCTCTTCCTTCACTTCTATGACAGGATATGATTTTTCTCTTTTTTTTTATATTCTTTTTTTTTGGGGGTGTTTTCTTTTCATTTATTCCTCTTTATCATGTTTCCATGAAAGGAATAACAATTTCTTAATCTAGTCCAGTGTCGTTCTCTCAACACATCGTTTTCTAAACTTTCTAAGTCACTCCAATGTCTGTCTGTCTTGTTTTTCATTAAGCCAAAAAAAAAAATGGATTCACCTCTTTCTGCTTTGATATTCATCCGTTTTATAGTGATTGTTTCTAAACATTAATAAATGGACCTCTTATCTTATTTTTCTTTTATTTCCTTAATTTATTTTTTTTCTTCAGATTTATCTGTCTCGTTAATCTTTCTTTCTTAAATTCAAATTTAGTTAAAGTTAATAACATTTTACGAAATCAAATAATTGTCAAATATTAACAAGAAATTCAATTCTTCTTCATTTCTTTAGCAAGTGGGTGTTTTTCATCATCCGATGAAAAGGAAGGTAAAGTGTTAATTAAGGGCTTCCGGGTAATTGGTAATTAACACCTGTCTCTCCCACCCAAGACTCTAATTACGCATTGAAGAATTTTGGCTCTCGGAAAAAACATCTCATATCATCTAAATTTTCCCGTTATACGTATTTTTCGTTTGACAATTTTTTCCCAAGAGAGACAGATTGAAGCGTTTGATGAAGCGTAACGTTTCATTTAAAAAATAAAACTAAACTGAATATGCTAAATTATAAAAAAGTATTTCAAGACACTTACAAATGACTTTTACTACAAAAGTAATATAAGATCCCTTTGGGAAGGTATTAATAAGAATTTTCATTCAGAGCGTTCATGAAGAATTGTAATTCTTAAAGGTACAGAATAAATCAAAATATAATTGAATTATATATCTTAACAAATCATTTCATTTAAAAGTTACATGGTCTGGCTAATAATTGTGATGTAAGAGAGACATAGACCAAACAAAGCATATCTAATGATATCCTAAATTAAGATTCAAACGTTCAATAAAGGTCAAAATCCAGTCTGTGGTATCTAAGCACTCCTACTTGAGCAATAGGTGTAAATGAGGCTTACCGGTGGCAGTGGAGTAGTCCAAGTAAATGAAGAATAAATCCCAAATATAGCAGTAACTCCTTATACGAAACACTATTATTTTTAAGTGAATAAAAACGATTGCAGCCGACCCATATGGACCATCGCTCACAAAGAATGACTAATCAACTTGTTTATGGAGCAGCCAGAAAGCAACCACAATAGCGCATGCACACACTACGGTATACAGACAAGCGTAACGAGGTAGTCCCTCTGCAACTTCTTAACGGCAGCCAAATAAGTCAACGGCCATCATGAATCTTCCAAGAGCTTCTTAGACCAGACATCATCTCCAAGGCCATCTAAAGGCAATGGCATAGGATTACCTCATAATATTGTATGTAAGGTATTGAGTAGAAGAGATCATGAATAGAAGAAGAAGAAGAAGAGGAAGAAGAAGAAGAAGAAGAATCATAGGAGGTGCAGGAGTTGTATTTGGATAAGGGAGAGCAGGAGGAGTTGAGGAGGATCTGTAGGGGATGGAGAACTAGAGGAGATTGAGTAGGTGAATTCCAAAACTGTCATTGTTCAAGGAGAGTCAAAAGTAATTTTTCATTTTGCCAAGCATCTCTTAAGAGAGCCATGATATCCAAATAGGCAGTATCAGCTTCATTAAAATTCATTTTCTTTCTTCCATCGAAGATAGGTCAGGTAACATGAAGTAGACAGGAGTAATTTATTCAGTTTGTTTATTATTTCAAAAATGAGCACTTGGATACTTGGATCGCAGACAATCAACAAGAGTG
>NC_090735.1:120946331-120949261 GCF_036898095.1 Palaemon carinicauda | reverse complement strand
AGAGTTCCGCTTTTTATGTGGTTCTTCGGCTATGGGCAACCGAGAAAGATTACTATCTGTCGAAGTTAAGCTCCAAATCTTTCTTCCAATTAAAACTTCCACAGGATGAGGAAACAATTATGGGACTGCATTGTGTTCCTGTACGTTGCGTAACCCTGCAACAATGATGAAATCCCTTAAGCCTCTTACAGAGGGAAATCGTCACTGGTAAAAAATACGATCAGGATATTCGGAAGATAAAAAAAAAGAAAACGTTGGCATTGTATATAAAAGGTTAAAAGAAACGTCCAAGAATTTTTTTCTCTTTGTATGTATGTATGTATGTATATATGTACGTATGTATATATATATATATATATATATACATATATATAAATATATATATATATATATATATATAGAGAGAGAGAGAGAGAGAGAGAGAGAGAGAGAACATAATACGTGTGTATATATATATATATATATATATGAACTAAATCTGTAAAAATGCGAATACAATTAATTGAACAAAAAAACATCTTCGATGCTCTTGTAAGTTTGCAAGGAAAAAGAAATACAAAATAAGAGAATATATATAAAGAATAAAAAATCTATTGACCTATATGGATATGAACGGAAAAAGAAATCTAACTGATTATCACTTGAAAATACATATTGAAAAAAGTAATAAAAGAAAAAAAAATCATAATAAAATCAATGCAATTAAAAAAATAACAATGAAAAATAAAATCCTATTTGGAAATAACTCAAAAGGCAATATCCAAACCTGCAATAAAAGAAATATAATGACATCCAAATTAGAATCATTTCAGCGCGAAAAGTTCCATGAATATTTCAATCGATATTTTTTGATCGTCATGCGAAGAATCCGACGTGGAATTAACAGGTTTCGATGATTTACATAGAAAAATCACATTCAATTTCGCACATGCATGATCACTGGCCCCATTCAGCCGACCACTAATACCTGGGCGGGGAAAATATCTCACTTTGATGGAGATACTCTGTTAATTGTTGTTGATTTACCTGGAAGCTTAGCAAACGGGGAAAAAAAAGTGGGTAATTATTAGGGCTGATAACAGTAAAATCGTGTTTTATCGAAATGGGTATTTGAGTTTGAACATTAATCACACAAACACACACACACACACACACACACACACACACATATATATATATATATATATGTGTGTGTGTGTGTGTGTGTGTGTGTGTTTCTGTTTGTGTGTGTACGCGTGTGTTTTATAGAAAAATATTAAAACAAAAATTTACCAATACCAACGCTGCTGCCTCTCTCTCTCTCTCTCTCTCTCTCTCTCTCTCTGCATGTATATGTGAATATATTTAAATATATAAACACAAACATTATATATATATATATATATATATATATATAATTTCCTCTTGTCAGCAAAGACCCTTGTACATTAAGAGTTATAAATAATTCATTCCAGACATATCTACTTTTGTCCACTTCCACAATAATGACATATCTAGTAATATTATGAATGGCAAATGGGTCCGCTTTTCTTTTAGTATAATTGAAAATATTTCTTACACTCCTATAATTGTGTAACTATATTTAGAGCTAAATATCCGGATTGCTTCTATCTAAATTTTAAATGAAATCTTCAATTATTAACGTTTAAAATTCTATTTAATATTGAATAATATTTCATAAGCTATAATGTAATCTAAATAGCATCAGCTAAAAAAAAAGTTTCGTTGATGAAAATTTAGAATTTTTCCATATTTCTGAGATTTTTTAGTGAGTAATATATTTTGAATTTTGACACTCGTCTAATTCCTTAAATTACCATTTCCTAAGCAATCCATTAGGGAGGTGTTATTTTCCATTTGTTTTAGTTCTATGCCAATGTATTACATATAATCAAGACCATATACCTTCCTCGTAAACTCGGAGACTTTCAAATTCCAATGTGATATGCAATCTCTATGTACCCTCAGTTAGGATTAAATATTATGAAAAGCATAAAAACACCAAGTACTGTAGTTTAATTTATGGTTCTTCTCCTTATTGGGTGAGAACTGTAATTTAATTTCCTTTTGCGGAAAATGAACTCAAAGAATTTCATCTCTGGAATTTTGATGCCTAGACGAAGATGCAGACTCTTCACCTATTAATCTCTCCGCCTACAATGCTGCCTTGCGCACCTGAATACCTGAAGGATGCGAGTAAAGAAGGATAGATGAACTTCTGATTAGGAAAATTTAGCAGTAGAATTGTACGCAAAACCCTCAAATATGTATGGTAGAATGACTGAATGCTTTTTGACAACTTTTGAAGTCACGCTACACTGTTAAAAATTTGCGTTAATAAAACGGTAAATGTCTGGCAACATTTATTCCAGGATTTTTACCGTTTTAAAAACGGATATATTTACGTAAAGGAGTGATATTACGGTCACCAACCCGTGAAAGATAATAACAAAGTATGGTAAAATTACGGTCGCCTGTATTTTACTGAAATAGGCTACGGCTGAGAATGGTATATTTTAACGAAGAATTTTCGAATAAAATTACGGTTTTTTAACAGTGTATTTCTGCAATAGCCATGATACTGTGATATATATATATATATATATATATATATACTTTATATACACGATACAGTAATGATCTGAACCAGTAGCTAATTAGTTGGTATCAAAAACTCGAACATGAGGATAGAAAAATACAAAATAACTTTTTAATATTGTCATGAATAAATGCTTTTTGACTTTATATAAAAACATAAATTATATTGCAGTTGTAAAAAAATATTTGTGCAATTACTGCGATCGACATGAATAAAACTGAACATTTGGATTATGTTCTGCAATTATAACTGACCTAATATTGCAAATTACTGGCTCATATACAAGAGGAATATTTTTTTTTTACATTACCGCAATCAATAATATCCGTGG
>NC_090735.1:120931331-120936331 GCF_036898095.1 Palaemon carinicauda | reverse complement strand
CTTGTAAAAGTCACGCGTGCTGTGTGTGTATGTGTGGTGTGTGTGTGCACGTGTGCGCGCGCGCTCAGTCACGCATGAAGTCGGCAGGTAAGAGACTGGTTACCTAAAGAGAGGCAGTCGTTTAGTCATTGTGCCATAACAAAGTATACAAAGTTAAACCAAATGTCTCGCTGGACTACACCAGGAAACTTAATTTTCAGAGTCAACGAGTAAGTTAGAATTGACATTGATTGACATGGGAAACGACAGTCTTCCAAACCCGGATCATCTCAGGACGTAATAAAACGAAAGTCTGTTTTCATCAGGATTCTATTCAACATCAGATTTCTCGCTGCGATGATTAATTTGCAAACGTTTTATATGTCAACGGACATGGAAACAATTGTGATTTCTTGACTAAACGTTGAATTCTTATTGGTATGACTGTGGCAAGAATATTTTACATGGATTCTCACATAGTTTCTAAAAGGGAAGTTATTATATCATAAACGTTATTTCTTGTCAATATTCCAATATGGGATAATAGCATAATAACAAATTCCCATCAGAACGGTAATGCAAAAGTTTCCTTAACGTCAGCGTTGAAAATACCCAAATAAACGAACTTACAAGCCTAAACGCTGTTAGCAAACGTTGATTTCTAAACCCAACTCATAACTTATAATACATTTACAGATTGCATTTGTTTACTTACCAGACAAACAATCTCATTCACTTGCACCAGCGATAATCGAGAAACTATCATCTTTGATTGAATCACTCTCCAAGCAGTTCCATGTTTCCTCTTCTCTCTCTCTCTCTCTCTCTCTCTCTCTCTCTCTCTCTCTCTCTCTGTTCACATTTGCCCAGTGATTTGAATCCTGTTTTCTTTCCTCTTCCTCTCCTCATACATGCACGCGCGCACACGCACATACACACGCACACCAAAGGCAAACAAACCTCGTTTGTATTCCTAACAAATGGGGCCGAAGCACCATGTCTGAAGCAACAAGGGCTATCTGTATTTTGCAGGAGAAATACTGAAAGGTTAAACCTGCCTATCATTTATGCGTGGTTGCAAAAAGAAGTTATTGGAAGTAGAAGAAATCCTGATAAATAAGAATAAGTGACAAATGTTCTCTTAATTTTGAATTTACACTCAAACACACACACACACACACACATATATATATATATTATATATATACATACTGTATATAGGCTGAGAGAGAGAGAGAGAGAGAGAGAGAGAGAGAGAGAGAGAGTTCAAAGTATTAAACAATATCCGTCTCCCAATTACTCCCAAAAACCATCAACAGAAACCAAAAACTATTAGCTATTTGTCGTCTTGCAAGTCTCCATTAGCATCAATCACGGAGAATTTCACCAAGATCAATGATTCAATCAAACAATAATAATCTTAGGGTACTCTTTTACAAGCCATATTCGGTTTACCATAAAAAGGTTGTATAAGGCAAAAGCTAATTTGTTTTTATGGTTTCCACCACGTGCGGTGAGCTCAGGCAGTCATGTTGTCTTAACCCGGTAGGTGGAACTTTATGACACCTTTTCCGCACAGCGATGTGGGTGGCCTTTTAAAACACATGAAGTAGTGTATCGTTTTACAAGACGTCAAGAATAAATTTAAACCGAATCACTACAGCAAAAGATATGACACAAGGGAAATTATTTGAAATACTCTCAGCGATCATCATCTCTCAGTATAAATGCAAGTGTATTTTATTAGAAGACAGCAAGCGAGAACGACCTAGACAGCAAGATTTATATCATAATTGCTATTTTTTACTTCAAGTTTGTCGATTTCAAATATTTTTTTTTTTTTTATTTACGGTACTACGAAATGTTTCCCAAGTCTTTCAAATACGGTTTAAAGGAAATCAATCACATAAATATAGCGAGAGAGGCAGCTAACATGCAAGCAAATGCACAAACAGAAATACATATTTATATCTACATAGTATGTTCAAATTTTATATAAAAAAAAAGTATAAACTCACTTCAAAAAGGAATTAACGTTGGAATTATGGGGAGACATTCTGATTTCAGCAAAGAATTTGAGTGTTCTCTTTCGGCCAAATAAAGATTGAAATTTTTGGTTTCAATGGCTAAAAACTATATGAATGAATAAGTAACCGATGAAAGAAATATCTGTCTATCTGGTCTATCTATCTATCTATCTATCTATATATATATATATATATATATATAATATATATATATATAGAGAGAGAGAGAGAGAGAGAGAGAGAGAGAGAGAGAGAGAGAGAATGCTATATTAGTGAATCTTAAACGCAGCAGGAATCACTAGTATTTCATCCCTCTAGCAAAAACCTACCACATGCTCTTGTTATTTTCATCTTAGTGCCCTTTCTTGATTCGTTATCAAAATGCAACTTCACGATACCCGTTACGATACATAATCTACTTTTCGAGAAAGTCGAGATCATAATGAAATGAAAGTCTCACTATTATGGTACCTGAAACATTAGCGAATATCTTTTCATATTTCATGCATGGACAGAGCACTGAGCTACCATCTGCCCTTAAAGGTTTAAAGGCCGTTCATGACTGCAAAGGCAATAAACAGTGCCATTGCCCTTGCAAGAAAGACAATGGCCTAGAGACTAACCATATATACATATGATCAGAGCTCAAGCCCTCTCTTCACCCAAGCTAGAACAATGGAGGTCTAGGCAATGGCTGCTGATGATTCAATAGGCAGAACTATAGGCTACTCCAAACCCACATTCCTTAGTTCACAAGAATGATGAGGTTGTAGCGGTCAAAAGAACTAACGAGTTTGAGTGGGACTCTGGCGATCACCTGGCGGGGACGTTTCCAATAGGCCACCACAACCTTATCGTGTGTAAATAGATCTACACGTTTTCCTGCTCTTTAGAATATTTTTTCTACTTTAAGCCAAGCGAGGAAATGAGAGAGAGAGAGAGGAGAGAGAGAGAGAGAGAGAGAGAGAGAGAGAGATGAGGCAAGTCATCAGTACTCATTATAGAACTAACAATATAACGGTATAGATTAGTCAATGTCATCCCAAAGGAATGAAACCATTATATTAAAGTTACTCTCTCTCTCTCTCTCTCTCTCTCTCTCTCTCTCTCTCTCTCTCTCTCAAAGCAGCTTTCCAGCACTGAGTCGTACCAGCTCAAATTGTCCTAATAACTTTGACAGGTGAAACCAAGCGTCAAATAAAATCTTGTTAAGAAGCTTCTAATATAATCTTGTTTTTCCAAATGCTCAATTCTGCTAAATGAACTCTTATGGAAATAGAATTCAGATGCCAAGTGGGCGTCAGCATAGATTTACTGTAACACTTAACTCTATGGATAATGCTGACGTTTATCATATCGTTGATTTTGAGAATTTTTAATGAAGTGTACGAGAGAGAGAGAGAGAGAGAGAGAGAGAGAGAGAGAGAGAGAGGAGAGAGAGAGAGGGAGAGAGAGACTAGTATTTACATTTTATAAAAAAGAAACACGTGAGAGATTAGATTTTTCTAGATTTCAATATTTACACACACTTTGTGCAGAATCCTTTATTTGAGTCTAAAATAAATATGCAAATTGTACTGAGAAGTGATCTAAGCTTAAAAAATAGGTCTATCATTAATATTCGGTGAAGGAATTTGTGTTCCTACTATTGAATTCTCCTCAAGGAATAAGAGGGTATTCTGTATATGATTTCATATAGGTATGATGAGGAATCTCTCTCTCTCTCTCTCTCTCTCTCTCTCTCTCTCTCTCTCTCTCTCTCTCTCTCTCGATGTTCGAGTTTATAGCAAAGAATTGATATCGTTAGTATGTTTTTGGTTAGAATCATCAAGTAGGCCAAGAGGTATCTTATGATAGTTCACCATTTGGGTAATTAAAGATTAACAACATTTAAAACAACACATTACCTGCCTGTGTCGCCTTCTTTCCCTGTTCGTGAATCTACCTGTGGTACATCAGCTTACGAAATTAGTTCCCTACCACTGTGCCACGAAGCTGAATGAGAGAGAGAGAGAGAGAGAGAGAGAGAGAGAGAGAGAGAGAGGAGAGGGGAGAGAGAGAGAGAGAGAGAGAGAGAGAGAGAGAGAGAGAGAGAGAGAGAGAGAGAGTACACACCCTAATTTCCTAATTATAATAATGATTAAAAAGTCACGAGCCATCAGTTTAAGCTCTGGGGCATTCATTTAATCATATTAATTATATTTTAATGAGGAAATCAAAATTCATATACAATTATTAGTAATCAATGAAAAAAAAATACTTCGTATCGCAGATATTTTACGATTTCATTATTTGGAATTACATGGACTATACTCCCACAAGTCTCTGCCGGGATCCCCTCAAAATATTACTTTTGAAACTGGAGCAATCCTTGCATAACATTAAGTACCTCTAGTGGTTGTAACTTTTGAACAGCATGATGAAATCAGCGTTTTCTTACTTGTGTTTTCCTTCCCAGTTCACACTTGAGAATGGTTTGCAAAACTTTGTCGTGTATTCAAGAGGCCAAACTATGTAATATAATGCATACATACATACATTCATACATACATACATACATACATATGGTTTCATACGGAAATCACCCATGTCATAATTGATTCATTGATCAATTATCATGAATAAAAACAGACCTGAATGGTTAAATTTGTAAGGTATACGTCGTAATGTCTTTTTAATTATCAAAGAAAAAAAAATAATGTTTTATGTGGTTGCACAAGCAACTAATTCATAAGAGAGTTGAATTATCATATTTTCATCCTCCTTAATATCGTATAAAATTCATAGAAACGAGAGGAAAATGCGATGACGGCATTTTTGCAAACACCTTTTAATTTTAGGTGTGACGAAAGGGTGCGGTAGTACATGGATAGGATGGCCTTATGTCAACACAGGCATATGTTCCCGGAGCAGATCATCCACAGGGGAACGAAAATGAAGCTTGTTAAAGGGCAGCGTATCAAGATGATAAATGTGAAGGGTCATAAACAATGA
>NC_090735.1:120893357-120923357 GCF_036898095.1 Palaemon carinicauda | reverse complement strand
CACAGAAGATGTCATTTTAAAGCCCATATGGGGTTTTCTATCTGTCAATAATATTAACCGAGTGTGTTCTGTTCTCGTTTAAGAGTCATGGTCCTCGGAAATTCGGTGACCTTGAAAATTCGAACCCCTTGAACTATAGACATACCAATCTTCAAAAACTATGAATTTCCGCAATTTTGATATACCGAATCGTATTATTTTCGGCAATGGGAAATGAAGACTGGTGTCAAATAAATCGGGTATTTGGCGGACTTATAGAAAAAAAAAAAAAACTGTTCTTGACCTTGAACCTATTAGGTCTAAATCTTAATGGGATCTATTGTGGGTTTGTGAGTCACAGTGCATCATTCCTGAAATTGTGAAGTGAATAGGTCGTGAAGTTTTCCCTAAAGAAACAAACAAACAAGTCAACAGACAAACACATACAGAGACAAAGAAATCTCGGTGGGACGAGTCGGGGTTATAATAATAATAATAATAATAATAATAATAATAATAATAATAATAATAATAATAATAATAATACCTTATCTTCATTTAATTGAGGTCCTTAGAGAAATGTAATGTTCAAATGCAATGAAGATAGTAGAAATAAAATCTGATAAAAGGTAAATGAGTATAGTAGATACCGTACAGGAAATTCGAAAATGAAAGAATTTCGGTTACACAAATAAACGAAAGAGAAAGGGTTCCAACAAAAATAACGAGGAAAGTGATGTACAAAACAAGGGAATGTTAGATAAATTGCGGTTATACCCTAGCGAAGAAAAATTACCAGAGTTGTTAACTAAAACTCTAAGAGAGAGAGAGAGAGAGAGAGAGAGAGAGAGAGAGAGAGAGAGAGAGAGAGAGAGGGGGGGGGGGAGAGAGAGGTTGTTATTTCAGAAACAACAGAATATATATTTTCTATTCTCCATACATTTTTGTTAACATAATTTACAGCATAGAAAAGTATCTGTATATTTCCTATACCTTGTACTTACTGTACATACATATTGATGCTTTAAATCCTGAATTCAATTACAATGATTTTAATATACGCAGTATGACATGAAACAAACAAGTTTTTGGAGAGAGTGCTAATTTCATTTTACTATGAGCTACATTTGATTAATGTTGTACATTGACAGTACAAAGATTATGAAATGTAACAATACATGTTTCCCTTAATACCATCATAATTTTACCCTTTTCCCCATTTATGATATTCAGTGTTATGATATATGATAAATATGCACAACTTCCTACATTTTCATTACGTTAATTCCCCTGAATATTTATTATGTTCTCATCAACAATAGTCTGACTGGCCGCAATCAGTTAGATAGTATTAACTGACTCTGACCTAAAAAAATAAAAACAAAATTCTCCATTCATTGGTTACATAGATGTATTTTCATATGACTTTTGTAAGAAGATAAATTTATTAGTTGTGGAATTTCTTGACAGTACAGGTTACTAACAATCAAGGAAAAGTTGTCTGTCTTCCCGAAGCAGCAATACAAAAAGTATAATAACCTGGATCGAAGACCAAAAACGTGCAAATCGGATTACACTTGTATATACATCTGTATTGTACAACTAAGCCTGTTGGTCAATGGCTATCACAATGCCAGAAATAAAAACACATGAATGGAGATCACGTATATATCTATATATTTATCTAACAAAATGACAACGTCAATAACATAACAGTAGATAAAAAAAAAAACACCGATTTCATGGGCCGTGATATCCACGAGGGAATATGCCCTAAAACCAGCATTCAAAAGTGTTTTGTTTCTCAGTGACTTTTTATCGTCCGTTTTTCATTTATATGTAGGCTATTGCTATGATACAGTTATATATTGAAATAACGTTTAAATTCATCTTTATGTATAAGTAACTATTCCAAAAGTACCAAATCCAGTAATACTTATGTTTTATCTACCATGTATTATTTACTGTATACATAGAAAAAGAACGCGACAGAAACTCAAAAAATATTGTAAATTTGATAGGCTGTCATGGGCCGCAATTTTCTGCTTATCACTATTAATAAACGAATCAACCAATCAACCCAATAAATCAATCGGTCAAAAAAAGAAATCAATTGACTATATGATTAATTGTAAAATACCTGAAACAATAAACCTCAGTTTCACTTATCCCAAAGGATTTTTCGATATCACAAGTTAGATGAAAAAAATATGCGTTCGAGTGAAAAATTATATAAAAGCATAGACAAGCTATCGCATCATCTGGTTAAAGGTTTCTGATTTCAGTTCCAGTGTCATCCGAAGAGATGCATACCAGAACATTAGTCCGGCAAACCCAATTCCTTACTGTGGTGCTCAACCACAGTGGTACCCCCCCCCCCCCCCCCCAGTGAACAGATTAAACTCACGGATCCGGGCTGGGATCGATATGCTGCCATACAAACGCTAGGCGAACGCATTACCGGTGTACTAGCTGGGAGGCACATAAATAATATAAAAATGAAGATTAATAACCCTCTCAGTCACAAGACCTTTGTGAGTTTTATCTCCATGTAGAAAAAAGCGCAGTAAAAACAAATTCATGTTGGTTTACTATCTATGAAGTTACTATTTAATTTATGGTTAGGAAGAAAGCAATCTTTTTACCAGGTATTAGTGAAGGCGACTGCTGCCTGAGTGGCATTAATCTTATAGGAAACATTTTCTATGGTTCTTATAATTTTCTTTTCAACATTACTGCATTCTGCTAGTAATTGAGAATATCTCATCATAGGTGGATATATAGTCGTTTGATCAAAACTGATTTCTTATTACACGCAGCATGAATGAATACAAACAATCTAGTCATAATCAGTTTTTTTTAAGTTGTCACAGCGTTTTGAACAGTAAAAATAACACTACTAGATAGAGCACTAAAGGTATGAGTTGATGAATCAGTTACTGCATTTATATAAAGTTCGGTGTAGATCTTGGTCGGAAGGAATGGCCACGTTTCGTGGGTGTAGGAAGTACTGTACTCGTTAGGATTGGCCAGAATGGGTAGTCCGGCCACTTGAGCTGTCATAGCCTTTCATCCTTACCTGGTTGGTTATAGAGTTGGTGGTGAAATCTGAGATAAGAATCAGGATACTTCTAATTGTGCCCCATGTTTACAGGCCGCTCATGAATGTCAGAGGCAAGGGACAATGACGTTGCCCTATCAAGCAGCTCAATACTATAGAGACTGACCACATTACATAAGATCAGCGCTCAAGGCCCCTCTCCACCCGAGCTAGGACCAATGAGGGCCAGACAATGGGTGCTGATGACTCAGCAGATAGACCTAGAGGCTCCCCCAAACCCAACATCCTTAGCTCACAAGGATGGTGAGGATGCAGCGACCATAGTAAGTAACGAGTTTGAGCGGGACTCGAACCCCAGTCTGGCAATCACCCGGCATGGACACTACCACCAGGCCACCACAACCCTTAATCCAAGTAATTTGGTGGAGGGTTCACCGTGGGCAAAAGAAGGTAAGGTTGGCTATTATCTTGTTTATTATTCTCACAGTGTTTGCTTGCTTGCTCATTAGATTGTCCAGTCTTGTGCTGGACACCGGCTCCTGAGTAGGCAGCCCGTATCACGGTGTTTACAGTAGTCTCTAGGAGTACATATTATAAGGGCTATTTTCTGTTGGGGAGTAGGGAGTACTTGTTAGATCATCATCATCTCCTCCTCCGCTAACTGACGCAAAGGACCTCAGTTAGATTTCGCCAGTCATCTCTAACTTGAGCTTTTAAGTCAATACTTCTTCATTCATCCTCTCCTACCTCACGCTTCATAGTCTTCACCCATGTAGGCCTGCCATTCTGTCATTTTCTCTTTCCATAGACTGGCTAAATCCATAGGGGATTCATTGTTAGTTAAGCTGTCACAACCTTCATTCCTTGCCAGGTAGTTTTTGGACTGGTGATGGGATCCGAGATATACATCAAGTCACTTTGGCTGGTCATAAGTGTAACCTCCGGGAATCCAGGTGATTTGCTGGGAGACTCACCATGGGTGACAGAAGGTCAGATTGGTTAGTATCTTGTTCATCGTTCTCATGATGTTCATCAGAGTCAGTAGGGATATTTGTCAATTGGCAATTATGACTAGATTGTATCTGTATTCATTTACACTGTGTAATCCAAAAGCAGTTCTGAGTGCACTACTTTATATATACACCTATGATTAGATATCCGCAATTACTAGCAGAATGCACTAATGTTGAGAAGATAATTATAAGAATCATAGAAAAGGTTTCCTATAAAATTAATGCCACTGAGGCAGCAAATACCTTCAATATCCAAGCTATGATTTTGGCGTCATTCTAAAGCACACCACTTGCACTTTACAGTAGTACATTAAACAGAAGCAAACAAAAAAACTACGTTAAAATGGTTGCACATACTATATGCACTGTATTTTTTAATTTGATTAAAAATCAAGCCACTGATGTCTATAACATCCAGCAAGAACTGTGCAATATGTATAGAATAAACATATGACCCATAGCAAATATTTTATTCAACCTTCAGTTGTGACATATTCTGCCAATTTTGCATTGCTGACTAGATGTCCACATTCAAAACAACACAAATACTTCAAGAGGCACTGTTTAATATGTTTGGACCTTTAAATATACCCTCTTTCAGGTGACAGATGACAGGAGGAGGTCTGGGCTAGTTTCCAGGAGAACTTACATTGTTATTTCATCATCAAGGAAAAAAAATGAGACAAATTTCAGGCCAGCTGTTACATTACAACCTATAGTGGCAAGAAAAAAATTAAAGCTTATGGAATTTTGGGAATATGTGCTCATAAATTATGACAATTTAAATAGCCAATAACTCAAATCCTGCTTAGCAAACCACTGGTACCCCAGATTTGAATCATTGTCTCGAATACTAACTGGGCCGGTGTTAAAGTTATCAGGTTTATGTTCACCGCTTTAATAAACCTTTTGGTTATTGCATGCACAGCACAATGTATGCCTATCTCAATCACTTCGAACTTATGTATTCACGTTCAGAACTGGTCTATTAATTCTGTTTACATTCTACATCTTGTAGCTATTAACAGACTATTGGTTACTGTTATCTTTACCACACACACACACACACAATAAATAAATATATATATATATATAAATATATATATATATATATATATATATATATATATATATGTATGTATGTATGTATATATATATATATATATATATATATATATATATATATATATATATATGTGTGTGTGTGTGTGTGTGTGTTGTAAGTCTTTATTACAGAGGGGTTTATCCACCATTCTGCAACTACTGGATGAACGTGAATAGTGGCTGCCGTGGTGTATTTTACTCCATAGCTAACGGGTATTAGGTGAAACAGTTTAATCTCCAGAAAATAAAAACCGTTAAAAACTTAACGTATGATTATATAGTGACAACAGTGTTTATTCATGCTTTTGGAGCTATCACTTGTCAAGGGATACGGATCAATATTGAAAACAAATAAATGCAATACATGCATACGGCCATACATTTGTGCGAAAACTTTTCAAGAATTGATACAAAGTATACATACATATATGACTTTGAATCTGAATACATTTTCCCTAGAAGAAGTGACCCTTGAACGAGACACCCTTTCATTAATATGTATTTAATGTAAACGAGGCGATTGCTTTTTAATATTACTCCCCTAGTTTATCTTGGTTTCACCATTGAAAGGACGGTAATGGGTGGGCAAACTAAGATTGTTTCAACTAGCCCCACGATAGATAACATCTTGGTATTGAAAGGATGTAATCGCTACCATGAATATTAAATATTATGCTCGCTGTTGGTTTATATCCCTGCAGTTATGCTTCTGTCTTTGGCAATGAACGAAATGTTTTTAACACTATAATGGGATATACACACTACACATAAATACATACATATAGTGTATATATATATACATATATATATACATATATATATATATAATATATATATACATATATATATATATATATATATATAGGTACGTATATATATATATATATATATATACATATATATATATATATATATATATATATATATATATATATTCTGGGTCAGTTATTATGCCTCTTCCTTCCATATATTCAAAGTTGTGAACCAATCTTAATCTCGATCATCTTAGTATCTTAGTAGCCACTGTAGTTAACAGAATACAATCACTATACTACTGGAAGACAAATGTAAGTACTCCAGTAATGAAAAATGTTAATTCATAAAATTGCTCCCTGATGTGCAAGGTGATATCAATCTAAAATTTACGTATATGATCTGTGTTACTCAGCCATGATAATCAAGCCGTGTAAATCAAACGGGTATCTATATATATATATATATATATATATATATATATACATATATATATTTTCCAGTGTGTAACGCCGATGGTCTGAGGGTATCAAACTTTACGTTTAAGAATAGTATTTTTCAGCCCGAGACCTGACTCTTCTTGTTAGCTCTTTGGTAAGTATTCAAAACCAAAATTTCTTCATCCCAGTTAATTAAAAAGAAGGCACGTAACGTCTTTCGAATCGGGACATGCCGTTTATAAGCTGTTTTATTGTCGAAGGCTGAATCCACGAATTCAATGTAAGTAACATGAGCAGGTTTAACAATCATTGTCAAAATATCTAATTTATAATAAAATTGTTTTGTTATTACTCATGGTAAAGCAATCTTAGTTCATATTCCAGTTATCATTATTCCCACGACTTTCGGTTATTTCTTATTTGTCTTGCTATTATGTATTTCCGATATCAGACATCGATTTTTGTATCCGCCAGAAACAAAACAATTTCTTCTGCCAATCCTATTGTTATGGCTAGGATACTCATGGGCCAAATTATGCTCTCAAGCAAAACAATTAATCTTCTCCCTTACCATGTGTATGCTTGTCAGTCCGCGTTGGGAATTTAACTGGATAATGAATAACAGACACTTATCCATGTCTTTGATGATGATTTAAATAGATAATTACTAACAACAATTTCAACAAATAAGCTGTGCTTGTTTGTGTCTGTATATGTGATGAGAATACACAGGTCGAAAACTAAAACACAATAAGACGCATTTGTCTCTATGAGTATTTGGTGAGGATAATGACAAACAAACCAATGAGTCGGGAGCGTCTCTGTCTGTAATAATGATACAACGGATAATGAATAACAACAACAACAACACTCACTTAAGTTTTGCTTCTCAGTGTCTGTGTAGAAGATGAAATAATATAATGATTAAAAATCACTTTACATTCATTACAGTTTATAATCCCAGAAAATTACATATGACGTATTGTACATCATTATTCTATTTTGGTCAAGCTTTTTGGTAGTTGACCCTGGCATCAATTTACCACATTTCGCCATCATCACCTGCGTGTTAGTTTTGGCACATCACGAAGACTGGTGTGTCGCCACCGTCTCACTGAAAGCTAAGGGAACTAGGACCTATTGTGTGTGTGCGTGTGTTTGTGTGTGTGCCACGCGCGTCTGGGTGTGGCATGGGACCACTGTTGAGTTAGTTAACATATACAAAAGTTTCGGTGTCAGTCAGCCTTAAAACCCAATATTTACTGAGAAAATAAAGTCAGATTTTATTATCCCCGACTGGAGACCCAGCTGAAAATATTCTTTGCAAGCCCGTCAGGAAAAACAATGTGGTCGCTTTTGTATTTTGGAAGATAACCGAAGGGAAGAACAAAATTTGTCGCTGGATTACTTTAGATTTGTTTTTCCTGAAATAAAATTCTCAAAAGCTATTATAATTTTCTTACGATAAAAAGTAGATTCGTCATATATGGTGGAAAAAAAATTGAAACTAATGGCATTCGGCATTTAATTATACAAGATTTGGTAATTTTCTCCTTCACCCCCTTTTCCACATATAACACACGAGCACATACATATAAAGAGGACTATGGCTCTATATATATATATATATATATATATATATATATATATATATATATATATAAATATATATATATATATATATATATATGTATATATATACATATATATATGTATATATATAAATATATATATATATACATATATATACTCTATATATATATATATATATATATATATATATATATATATATATATATATATATCTGTGTGTGTGTGTGTATGTATATATGTATATATATATATATATATATATATATATATATATATATATATATATACATATATATATATATATATATATGTATATATATACATATATATATATATATATATATATATATATATATATATATATATATATATATTAACCTACATATTTCAATACCAGTTTCATTGTCTCATGTGGTGCGTCCACTAAAGCATGTTTACTGCGACGCTAAATCAGGTTTTACCAATTTCCATTTCCCTTGCAAATGTGTATTCAGTGTTCATGTCTACACCATTTAGGAATGGAAATACGTATGTAATATATCTGAGGGAGTGCTTGCAGTGTAATTAAAAAGAGCCCTGATATCTTCCAAAATTAACGACAGTTTATTTTTTAACCATCACTACTTTATAACGAAAAGCTTAAATTATTTGATACGGAAATGATAAATACCTCGATTTAAGGAAAATGCCGGTCTTTAGTCTCATGATACATTTCCACCCCTATGTTAAATATCATTTCATAAAAAAAAAGATATGCAGAGACTGGTGACGTAACGTAACTTGATATTTTCGCAGCCAAAAAAAAAAAAATAAAATAAATAAATAAATCTTCAATCTTAAGGATTAGCTTCGGGGACCACCTAAACTTCATTTAGTGGCAGAGATGACCTTGTAAATGGGACACTAAACTACATAGACCTGTTTTCAAGCCAGAAAAGAAGGGCAACATATCAACGAAGCCTTAAACGAAAAGAATGAAGGGGTTCTAGGTACAGTGAGAGTGGTCTCAACGAATTAGTTAAGAAAGTATTTTTTGATATACGCTGTATACAATATTACTAAGAAAACTTCAGATTGTTATATAATACCATTATTTAAATATAAAAGTCATGAAAATCTTATCAAATAATCATATTACAGTACCCTATTTCTAAAACAGAAGACCAACTATTTTAATTAGATTATATTATTCGAGTAAAACTTCAAAAATTATTTCATGAAGGTTTACTAATTTTTATTGAAATAACTCAATGTTTGGTCGTTTTTCTGTTTCTTGGCTGATGAAAGTTAAGTGTAATTTCACAAAAGAAGAATTACAACAAGTATTGAGAATTTTGTTTAGGTAAGGAAGTTTATATAACCAGTGAATTCGGTGATGTAGTCAAATAAAGGGTCAGTTAAGTTCAACAACCAAATATTTGATGAAGATACAAAAACCTCCATCAATCATAGTTCACATGGCAGTGATTCATATCAATTACCAGCTACAGCTATAAGGAGTTAGGTAAATATATAGACATATGTACATACCTATATATATATATATATATATATATATATATATATATATATATATATATATATATATATATATACACACTCAAATAAGCCATATATTATACGACCTTGATATCTGGATTCTATCTGTACCTCGGTATCAGATATATTAAGGTCGTATAATACATGGCTTATTAGAATATGAAAAAAACACGTCTAAATGTGCAAAATTTATCATGTATATATATACATATATATATATATATATATATATGTATATATATATATATATATATACATATATATATATGTATATATATATATATATATATATATATATATATATATATATATATATATATATACACTTCAGATTCCGTAAAAAAATACATTATGTTTAAAAAAACAATGCCCATTTGTTAATGAAATTTACAATCAAGAAAAACATCACCTCTTTTATAACTGCACTTAATATTCAATAATGAAATTCCATTTTATTACCATTAAACTTACTGTTGCTATTTGCTAAGATTTCAGTGTGAGAAGCTCAACGTTATCCCCCTCAATTATCTTCCTTGTAAGGCCATTAATCAAATGCTCAAATGACAGGAAAATCTCTCTCTCTCTCTCTCTCTCTCTCTCTCTCTCTCTCTCTCTCTCTCTCTCTCTCTCTCTCGTTAGCTGCATTAAAGTCCAACGGAAAGACTAACAAAACAACTCCCGTTTTTCCACTATTTGTCTCTCCTCTAATGACCGTGACTACAGTTTTCCCCCTCAGCCCATCCATCGTCTTTCAGCTCTTAATTTACTCGAAGATTCGTCGTTTGTCAGGATTTCCCTTAATTCTGAGACGATGTTAATTGTGACTAGACATTAACTCTTCCCTCGACTCCCATTGCATATGTAATTTGTATCATCAGTTTACCCTTTACTAAATGCCATTTTGCTTTTATCGTAGTTTGGTTCTCCCAATTTTGTTGGTTGGCAAACGCTAAAATATCGTTCTTATAAAAAGGTAAATAATTAACATTTGACAGATGATTCACGATCTTTATATTTCATCTGAAAGCCAATTTATTTTTTTCTTTCCGTTTTCACCTTCGTAAAATGGGTACAGTCTTATAGATTTCATTGTTTTTAGAGTTCAGTTATCCCCTTGAAATAGCGTAAGAATACTATAAATTTCATGATAGTAAAGTCATTAATAGTGGATAAACTTATAACGAAATAACTAACAAAATTACGATTTTTTTTTTGCAGATGAAATATTACAATAACATAACTTGCCATTGTTATTAATTAACATTTTACCACTCATTTTTTGTATAATAACTTACAACTTCATGAATAAATTACTTTTGATTACGACAATTTTATCACTCTACAATTAGATAATATTGCATATCACCTATAATAAAAGCATTGCTAAGGTATTGCGTAATTAAGTTTGCTTGTTACGTCCATTTGCTGATCTTGGTTATCTAAAAAACCGTAAATAGTGAGAAGGAAAAGTCTGATGTATTTTTCTGAGAGAGAGAGAGAGAGAGAGAGAGAGAGAGAGAGAGAGAGAGAGAGAGAGAGAGAGAGAGAGAGAAGGTCTTTCATAAAATATTTTATTATATACACTTGAAAAGAAGAGATATCAGGAAAAATATATCAAATTTATAGGTAATAACAAGAATTTTTTCATACCTCTGCATTAAAAATCGGACAAAAGTCGATACAATCACAATCTAAAATTAAAAATACCACTAAATATTTTCAAATCAAAATAAAGAATCTTAAAGAGACCAACTTTAGCCGCATTTTTGGCTGTGATCTCTAACTGCTACTAACCGAGGTGATGCCACAAGCAAACTGTTGCTCACCCCAGGCAAAAGTGAATTTCCAAGCGCTACTGAGCTACCGAACCCAGCGGGTGTTAGGTAATACCGGGCGCCCAGGCATTAAACCAGGCATCTCTAAACCAATAACCCGAGGACCCAACTTGTTTGCTATCTACATAAACCGCATCATTAGATTATCGGAACCAGATATTCGTCCTTTTGCTGATAACAGCGGAAAGTTATAAAAAAAAAATCACATGAGAGCAGACGTCGTAAACCGGATTCTGACAAGAGTTTAAAGTAAGAAGCTCAGTGATGTTGAAGTTAGGGAATACATCTCCAAAGGTAGTAGGTGGGCCAGGGCACCAGCCACCCGTTGAGATACTACCGATAGAGAGTTATGGGGTCTTTTGACTTGCCAGACAGTACTAAATTGGACCCTTATCTCTCGTCACGGTTAATTTTCCCTTTGCCTACATATACACCGAATAATCTGGCGTATTCTTTACACATTCTCCTCTGTCCTCATACACCTGACAATTACCTAACAATTTTGGGTTAGAGTTCTCTTGTTTGAGGGTACACTCGGGTACACTATTCTATCTAATTTCTCTTCCTCTTCTTTTGTTAAAGTTATTATAGTGTATATATGGAATATTTATTTTAATAATGTTACTGTTCTTAAAGTATTTTATTTTTCCTTGTTCCTTTCCTCCCTGGGGTATTTTCCCCGTTGGAGCCCCTGGGCTTAGAGCATCCTGCTTTTCCAACTAGGGTTGTAACTTAGCAAGTAATAATCATATTAATAAAATATAAGCTGTTGATGATATTTACTGTTTATTATTTCTGGTTTAAAATAATCATTAGGATGCCACTGCTTATATCTTTACTGTACGATTTTCTCCTAACTTGACAACGTTTTCAAAAATAAAGACTTAAGATTGAGAACCAATGCTATAAGGTACACGGCCAATGCGTGCAAAGATGTCAAATTATTATTATTATTATTATTATAATCATTATTATTAATAGCTAAACTACAACCCTTGGTGGAAAATACGGGATGCTACAAGCCTCAGAGACGGAAGGATATAGGGAAATAAATAAACTATGATTAAGAAGTAATGAAAAAGAAATATAAAATATCTTAAGATCAGTAACAACGTTAAAATAAGTTTTCTCATAAATAAATAAGAAAAGAGACCTATGTCAACCTGTATACCATTAAAGCATTTACAACAATTATGAACTTCTGAAGTTCCACCGATTCAACAAGCAGAATAAGAAGATCACTCCACCACCTGATTACAAATGGAATAGAAAGTCTTGCCTATTGTTATTTAGCCTTATGATGGGGAATGAAAAGCTGTTAGACTTAACTGCATACTTAGAACTGAGTAGCCTACAGTATAGTACATTCTCCGAAGATCAGAAAGCAAAGGATGGTCAGAATTGTGAAAAAATTTAATGCAACGTCCATAAAGAACTAACTGAACGACGGTGCCAGATATTAATAACGAGATCAGGAATAAGGAACTTAATAGACCGCAATTTATCATCTAAAAATTACACTGAAAGTTAGCAACTGAAGATCAGATGGGAAAACAATACTAACAAGCTAGAATGAAAGAATTAAAACCTTTCCTTACGATAGATTGATCACAGAAAATCGTAAAAGACTTTCTCAATAAGACAAATTTTTGTGCAACTGAAGAAGAAACAGACCTGAATGTCTTCTAAAATAAAATAATTTGCAATCAAGAATCACACCTAGAATCTTAAATGACTTTTTCATAGTTAAAGAGATATTGTCAATGCAAAGATCTGGATGTCGAGGATCCACCGTCCTCGACTTATTTACAAACACACTTTGAGTCATGTCTGGGTTCGACTTAATGCCCAATTATTTTCACCATGCAATAATTTTAGCTAGACATCTATTAATGGATTTAGCAACAATAGGCCTACACTCAGGAGATGGAATCGTGCAATGAGAATAGCATCATCTGCATATACAATTAGCTAAGCCACACCACATATGAAGAGTATATAATATGACAACACAACACGAACCACCCTCTGTGATTTGATTACACAAAGATTCAATAAAAATGTTAAGAAAAGACCCACCTACTTCCATCTTGACTACAACCAAGGAATTTCTCTAGAGCATGGATAATTGTAAGAAGGGCAATACATGCTCCAAGGCCTTTGAGAAAGCCAAACTGTTAAACAGGCAATAGATGATTACCTTCAACATAGCAATTTAAAAGTTTTACCATAAGCATTAGACAATATAGAAGCTAGGGAAATCGGACGTTAATCACAAATCATAATAGATTTCCATATATATTATGTTTGGTGAATTCTTTTATTGTTTTTCAAGTTGGTTATGTGTATTTGTTCTGATTTTGATATTGTTCTTTTCCTATGTCATTCATTTAATTTTTTGCTTTTCATTTATTTGGTTTAATTTATTATTTTTTAGTATATTTCATTCACTTCATTTTTTATGTATTTCGATATATTTGTTATAATTCTTGTCAGTTTAACTGAATTTTATTGATTTAACGTAATTATGTCTATTGATTTATGTTTTATGTTCACTTTTTTAGCTCCGATGATGGTAAGTTGTTCCCAAAATCTTAGCAAATAAATTGTCCAAATGCTGAAGTATCTGCTTTCCTTTGCCCTTCTACTAAATCTCAAGCAAAAATGTCATTCATTAAATATATATATATATATATATATATATATATATATATATATATATATATATATACATACATATATATATATATATATATATATATATATATATATATATATATATATATATATATATATATATATGGCAGCAATGACACCAAAAAAAAAAAAGCTGAAACGACAACAAAACAAAAGACTGATATTAATTCTCGTAATGATATTTTTCTCTCTCAAGAAACATCTAATTTCCCGAAATGAAAAATATACCCGAAATGCTGATATATTTTTCCGAGAACTTTCTAAGGGCAACTTTTGAATTCTATCCCAACACGTAGATGATTTCACCTCATTCCCTCAAGAGTCTCCTGCACGTCTCTCGGCTGAGAACCGATTTTTTGACCAAGGGAAATCAGCAGATTGATACGCACTAGCATTCAGAATATGAAAGGAAAATAACAGAAGGAAAAATATGTTGATTAACGCATGGGCTTGTACTATACACATAAATACACACATGTATATATTACATATAGAGTATACATACTGCATATATAGTGTACATATACAATGTATATGTTAAACGATTCAAGATTTGACACTTGAAATAATCAATCTGCAAAAGTATACGATATATGAATATTCTCCTGTGTTTCCCTGTCATATTTGGATGAAATTAAAAAAAACTTTCAATGTACAATATATATATGTATGTGTGTATATATATATATATATATATATATATATATATATATATATATATGTATGTATGTATGCATATATATAATATATATATGTACATATATATATATATATATATATATACATATATATATATATATATATATATATATATATATATATATATATATATATATGAAATGTGAATAATTTTCTAAAGCCATCCGAACGAAAGAAATGCAAAGTTCATGAGAATGTTGAAGTAGTAATGACAAGAAAAAATAAAGTTAAACGCAAAAGAGAAAACTTGTATTCAATTGAGACATTTTTTTTCTTTTTTTGCACAAGTCACTTCAAAGAGAATATACTGGGTTTCGCAAATTCTGAAAAAAAGAGTAGAAAAATTCACAGAGTAAAAGAAAACATGGTCCTAAAAAATGACCTGAATAGGCATGGAAAAGTCCTTTCAACTAAAAAAATATTTATATTTAAATACACTGTGTATTTATACGCATATATGCACAATTATATTTATAAAATATATTCTTTTATTCATATAAAATAAACCCATGCACTTGTGTATGCGTATGTAGGTTACACATTTTACTTTTTTAAAGTGGTAGTACTTCAAGGGTACAACACAAGGGTGTTCTCATAATTTTTTTTTTTTTTTTATAATGATTACTTACCAACCACTCCTTTTCCTGATTCTAACAAGTGCCACGAGTGTCTAGAAGCGTTATTCCTTTTATGGGCAGATAGTAATTCCGTATTCCTAAAGAAAAGATCGAAGACAATAGTTCTTTCATCCAAACCTTCCTGAGAACTGGTGCTTCAAACAAGTACGTTAATATGTAAGCGGGTGATAAATTGTAGTAGGATATCGAGAGAAGATTCTACTAAAAAAAACTAATTACCAAATTGTAATATGTAGCACATTAGTAAGAAATATTTTCAAAATCTTTGATGGTTATTCTTGAAACGTTGAAAGTTTGGGGTTACAATACCTAGTTGATCCATACTGTATGAAAAAAAAAACCATGTAACAATGACTTTAAAATATCGGGTCAAATAAATCATTATTCCATTATAACATATTGGTACGCGACAGATGAAACATTTAATAAAATCCTGGTCAGTTGACTTCTTTTCTAAAAATTACTTTAATCATAACAATTCATATGATTGATACTTTAATATAGCCTTGTATTCCATTTGTCGAATAAATGTGCAATCAATTTACTGTCGTTTTATTCATTTGTGATATACCGTATGGCAGTTTTGTATTTACTGCGTGAAAAACGTACCTCGAACTACTTTTTAAAGAATTTATTCATAAACGAACGTGAAAATCCATCTAAAACTAAGAAATTGGGGTCCACACAAAACTCAAAACTAAAAGAGTGGGCTTTCAAAGAACACCAAATATAGAAAAAGAGGATTTCATAAAAACAATAAATATTCAGATGAGTTTCATAAACCACGAAATACCAAAAAGAAGAATCCCAAAAACTATTCAAAACAAATACTCTTGAAATTTTGAAAGGTTGATTCCGAAGAAACAGCAAAAACAAGAAGGTATGTTCCTTTAATTTTTATCTTATTTTTTATTTTTTATATAATACCTTGTCAATAAACTATCTAGAAACAAAGAGGAACCATAATTCCCTTAACTGATAACGGAGAGAGAGAGAGAGAGAGAGAGAGAGAGAGAGAGAGAGAGAGAGAGAGAGAGAGAGAGAGAGAGAGAGAGAGAGAGAGAGAGAGAGAATATTCCAAAAATTGACAGACAGGAAAATTTAAAAGGTAGTCAAAAAAATCAAACTCATCGGCGGGAAGAGGCCAGACCCCATAAGATTCCCGTAGAAGGGAACACAAAACAAAAGACACGCCGAAGTAGGCGTTGAAGGAGACGAACGATGGGCATCGTGGGTAGAAAGAGTATGAGAACACTTCTGTGGCAACGCGTTGATTAGGACAGGTAAGGAACTTGATGGATAGGACAGGTGATAAGGACAAGCGCCTCCCGTCTGCGTCGGCGTCTCTTATCTTGTCTTGGCTATACTGATTCTTCTATTTTTTATAACTCGGCGTAAATGGCTACCAGTTTCTGTAAAAGCGAAGGGAGAGAGAGAGAGAGAGAGAGAGAGAGAGAGAGAGAGAGAGAGAGAGAGAGAGAGAGATACTTGACTAAATATCATATCAGTGCATATCTTTCCTTTCATGTTACTACACTGGTTATATATATATATATATATATATATATATATATATATATATATATATATATATATATATATGCGTATGTATCAATATACATTTTAGCACTCATAGCACTTAGTGTATGTATGCTTCCCGTGTGGCCACACCAATATGTGACAGAGAGAGAGAGAGAGAGAGAGAGAGAGAGAGAGAGAGAGAGAGCCATTATTCCTAATTATTGATAAGCATCGACGTAATTGGCCAATGAGAAGCAGTACCCACATGCTTTTTTCCTTTGCACTTGCATGAGTGCTCGAGTGTTTGCCGTTTATTCAATAGGATATCTTGTAAAAGGATCTGGCAAAAAAACCGTTTGCCAGACCCTTTTACAAGATATCCTATTGATTAAACGCTTAAAATTCTCAAAGATGCTACAACACACTTGGATAATTGCGTTGGAGCTAGTAATTAAGTACTCTCTTGATAAAAATGGGGTTTAATTATGAGCGCATAAGTGGGTAAGAGTCCAGATGGTGCGTGCGTTGCAATACTCTGTGCTTTCGATGCTATTTTTTTTCTTTTCTGATGCTGCTGCTCCCCCCCCCCCCCCCCATCATCCTGCCTCCTCTGGCCTTCTTCTCCCCTTGGCATTTTTGGTCGTTGCTGTTGCTAATGTATTCAACTTTTTTTTATCAGATGCCAGTTCTTGCGTATTGTTTTTATTACAGGACATGTTAGGTAAATGCGGGTGGTCAAGCAGGTAGAGAGAAGCTTCTTAATTTTTTTTCTCCCATCCGTTCAGCTTTTTATCTATTATATCATGCGTAATCTTAAGTAATGTTCAAGAAGCCTTTAAGTGAATAGATATAGTTACAAAACTTTATCCAATTTTTCCTATCATTCGAATTCCATTAATCCTTTTTCATAGAGTGAAATTTCTGTGAGAATTAGGCGATGATTCAATAAGATCTTTATAATTATATATACATGGCATATAAAATTTCAAGAATTGAAAATATATCAACACATACATATATACAAACACACACACATATACGTGTATGTATATATATATATATATATGTGTGTGTGTGTGTGAGTGTGTGTGTATATACATACATATATATATATATATATATATATATATATATATATATATATATATGTGTGTGTGTGTGTGTGCGGGTATATATATATATATATATATATATATATATATATATATATATATATATATATATATATATATATATATATATAGTAATATCTTAGGTTACGAGTTTGATTCATTCTGAGAGTGAGCTCGTAACCAAAAATGCTCATATCTTAAAGCAATTTTCCCCATGAGAAATGAAGGAAATTCACTTGATGCATTCCGCATGTCCATAGATGCGCATATACATTCATGTTTATAAGTTTTGTAATGGTAACTATTGTAAAAATTATATCTCCTAACAACAGAAATGAATAAAAATAGATAGTTCACAATGGCAAATATGACATTTTAACTCGCCCTTTACCACTGAGGGCATTTATGGCTTGCGTAAGGGTATAAAGAGAGGAGTTTACTGCTTGCAAGGAGAATTTCACTCCTTGAGAAATTTTGGTAAAATATTGTAAGTTTTCTCTTTTGAATGATTTTCACTATCGTGAACTGAATCACTTTAATTACCTTTAAGTCAACTTTTTTTTTTTAACTTTTACTTACAGTTTTGAGATGGAACCTTTCTAGAGAAAACTGCTTTTACGTTTTCTATAAAATGGCATAAAAATGAGAGAGCACTGTTGGTAAATAGATTTGCTGTTTGACTTGTCAAAGCTTATCCGAATGATGTGTTCCTACAGAAATTTGCAGGGTTACCCACATTCTTAACAATTCACTAGTTTCACTTGTAGCCAGAGGGTTGTCACTTTATCTCCCTCCTCATCAGGTAAAATATCTTCTGCATTCTCCTTATGCTGCTCCTTATGTAGCTCCAATAACATAGTTTTTTACAAATAATGTTTTTGGTAATGGTATCACCTGCTGATTACCATTAATCCAGATAAGGGGAAACGTTTCACCATTAAGAACAAGTGATGCTTTATCAATGTCAGCTTTTTTTTTCATACAATGGATGTGTTAGTATGATTGTATAGATTTAGCAGGTTGGAGACATGCATACATTATTCGTTTTTCATAATAAATTCCTTTCTCTTCACTTCTATAGTAATTATCTTCTTTCTGTCATCTTAATCATTTAGAAAGCCATTTCCATGATATCATTAACTTTACAAAATAACAGAAAACATCTTCGCGGTGAACTATAGCGATTCCAAAACGATAAAAAAACATTTCAAAAGACGCACGCACGACATGATGCACTTACGGGTGCTGATTGGAGAGTGGAGGAGTGTGAGACTGTGCGAGCCAAAAAAAAAAAAAAAAAAAAAAAAAAAAAAAAAAAAAAAAAAAAAAAAAACACGATATAAAAAGCCTGATAGCACTGCATGAGTAGCGTAAGGGTCCTGCATGACTGATTCCTGCGCATCATCGGACAGTCTTGTTAGTGCTTGTTCAATAAAAAGGCCCATATTGTGCGAAATCTTTTCTCAAATTTGCATCCTCGCATTCCCAATTGTTAGTATTCAAATTACGTGTACTTGTAAACCGGGGGAATACTTTGTGTGTGCTTATATATATATATATATATATATATATATATATATATATATATATATATATGTAAATATATGTGTACACATACATATATATAGATACACACAAACACACATACACACACACATATATATATATATATATATATATATATATATATATATATACATATATATATATATATATATATATATGTATGTATATATATATATATATATATATATATATATATATATATATATATATACTGTATATATAATAAATATGTGTGTTTCGTCTCTTCCTGGCAAGCTCTGACAGCCGAATGAAAATATTTACCCAGGAAATTTAAATCCATTATTTATAATATCAAAGCCCTTACTCTCTGACGATAATTAATGTTTAATTATGCACTATGATAATCTCTATTAACATGCTCGCTCTTAATTCAATTAAAAATGCAAATACTCATTTAAAGAGTGAAACTTTCTCGCTATATCGCTCTTTTATTCAATATCTTCTCATTAAAATTCCGTCTATTTTCATTTCCAAACATTTCATTTTCGCTAAGGGTTCCACAGAATTGAAGTTCAAGGCTTGCAATTCAATAGCAAGTAATTTGTTTCCTTCGCGCGATGATGATTATTTAATCCGTGTATAATTACTATGCTCTCTCTCTCTCTCTCTCTCTCTCTCTCTCTCTCTCTCTCTCTCTCTCTCTCTCTCTCTCTCTCTCTCTCTCTCTCTCTCTCTCTGTATGTATAAATATATATATATATATATATATATATATATATATATATATATATATATATATATATATATATATATATATACATATATATATGTGTGTATATATATATACATATATATATATATATATATATATATATATATATGTATATATATATATATATATATATATATATATATATATATGTATGTATATGTATATGTATATATATACATACATACATATATATATATATATATGTATATGTATATATATACATATATATATATATATATATATATATATATATATACAGACATACATGTATATATATATATATATATATATATATATATATATCATATATATATATATAGATAGATAGATAGATATGATGTAAAACCTGGTGTCTTAGCATATCTTTAGGGGTTACTCTAGTTATAGCTGGATGGAATAGTGCGTGAAAACTGGCAGTAAATCGCAGGCCTAATATTTGCTTTTTTGTATGTGCACGTGCATGTCTATGGCGAAAACGACATTACTTATTCATTATCAATCTATGATTGAGCAATTGCCATATACTCTAAAAAGAAATAACAAAAGCATTCTGTAATCATCATATTGGTAATATTGAATTTCCCTACCCATGAAACTCACTAAAATCTTTCAAAAATATTTATATCACAATGGATAAAAAACTACACTATTCCAAAGGGATTCAGTTTATGACATCTCTGTGGGTTAAATCACACATCGAGTCTTTATGGGCAAATCACACATCGAGTCTCTGTGGGCGAAATCAGGCATAGAATCTGTGGGTGAAATCACACATCGAGTCTCTGTGGGCGAAATCAGGCATACAATTTGTGGGTGAAATCACACATCGAGTCTCTGTGGGCGAAATCACGCATAGAGCCTGTGAGTGAAATCACACATCGACTCTCTGTGGGAGTAATCACACATCAAATGTCTGTGGGTGAAATCATACCTCGAGTCTCTGTGGGCAAATCACACATGGAGTCTCTGTAGGCGAAATCACTATTTTAGCGAGTAATGGAGTCCTACAAGCAAGCATGCCCATATAAAGGAGTTCACCTCTCTGACCGTGCGTGAGGATTTTTATCCTTCATGAGGGAAGTAATGGTAGAGAGAGTTAGTGATACACGGGCAAAGATTTCAGGTAATTGTCGACTCTAATTAACGACCTAGACATCGCCATGCAATGTGAAATACTTAAAAGAAAAAGAAAAAAAAATAGACGCGAATTAAACATGACCTCTGCCGGTCGTGAAATTTCATTAGCATGGTCTGTGAACAAATAGGAAAGTCGTGAATTATCACTTAATGGTCTAAGGCTATTTGCTTATTAGGGGAGATAGATTTATAGTCATGATTATCCTTGCATAATTTCAGCAGTTGTTTGAAATTTTCAATAAATGCGCTTGATCTTATGCTACTCTTTTTCAAATGCTTTATTCTTTCCTATAAATGTATACAGTTACACTAATCTATGTGTATTGTAGAAGTTATAAAAAAAACTTAATAAATGCTATATGCATACACAGAAACAAACAATAACTCATCCATATATCTGTTTACCTATCCATCCATTAATATATATATATATATATATATATATATATATACATACATATATATATATAAATATATATATATATATATATATATATATATATATATATATATATATATATATATATGTATGTTTGCATGTGCATTTATACTGTATGTATACTAAAAGAATCATATATCCAACGTAGACTAAAACGGAACATTTCAACGAAAATTTTACACGAATTTATGACTTAGTTAATCCTAACATCCGTTTCCTTTCCCAGTCACTCGTCTCACATACCAACATTACAATAATTAAGCGGAAGATAACACCAATCATGCTTCCCGATTCATGAATCCAAGGACTGCTGCTAATTATCATAAGACAGGGCATATCCCATTTACCCTTGGCTTAAGTTGAGGATTACTGCCTTACTAAGCAATATGAGAAAAGTCTAAACCAACAGATGAAACTTTCGTCATAAACAACATTCATCATAATTTCATTAGAATGAATAAAAAATAATCCATTTATTATCGAGCAACTGAACATTTAAGACGCCAGCCAACATTTTATTTTTAAGACGCCAGCCGCTATTCCGAATTATGAGCGTAAAATTCCATTGTTTTATTCATCACAAAAACGAGTTTGGTCCAAGTGTACATGCACCTTGCGTGTGGGATTTTACCTGTTTACAGAGTAGAGTCTTTCTAATGATAGAAGATATAAAAAATCCAAAAGGCAAATACATGCATGCATGTGGTTACGTTTTTGCGTATGAACACTGATGTTCAAATACACACATAATACATTATTATATCTCGTCATTCTATACTGATTTGTAACATGCATTTTCATGTGTGTATATATATATGTATATATATATATATATATATATATATATATATTTATATATATGTATATATATATGTATATATATGTATATGTGTATATATGCATAGATATACATATGTATATATATATATATATATATATATGTGTGTGTGTGTGTGTGTGTGTGTACTTATAGGTATATGTATATATATATATGTATATATATATATATATATATATATATATATAAATATATATATATATATATATATATATATATAGATGTGTGTGTATATTTTTAGGTATATGTATTTGTATATATATATATATATATATATATATATATATATATATATATATATATATATATATATATATATATATAGAAAGTGAGCTGCTATGCTAGAACTCGTTTCTTGGAAAAAAAAATATACAGAAATATCTACTATTCATTCTTAATATCAGTTTACAAACCTTCAAGGCATTTATTCCATTTTGGATAATTGCCTTAGGAAACATTCTTGTTTTCTTCACATTGCTGAAAATCATATATATATATAAAAAAAAAAAGTTGTCGAGGTCTATAGGCCTTTTGATATGTTTTTTCTTACTGTCTGAGCCTAGGCGATTATAAAATAAGCTATTTTGATTTGGACTTACGAATTTGGGGTAAATATTCAGGAGACTGAGCATAATGACGCTATTCTGTGTCCAAGAGTAACTAGGGTGAAACCCAGCAATTGCACTTGTTTTAAAAATGAGGAGAATTTAGATAGCAAGAATAATAAAAGGAATCAGGAACGGATGTAGGGACGATGTATATAAATTAAGCGCAGCGATGGGCAGACCTAATATTTACAATTTTTTTTACAACTTATGGCCCATCTTTGTTCTGTACAGCAGACATCATGCACCCCAGAGACTCAATATAACTTCCTTTATCAAAATATTATTATCTGTTCCCAATAATCACTTTTAGATTTTTAGCTCTTAGAAGTGCTGATTAGAATGATGACAATTGTGATACGTATTTCGATGCACTAATTGTGTAACTAATAACCATCCTAGTTCTGCAAAACAGAAATCATACCACAAAAAAATTATGGTTAACATTAAACATGAAAACTCTCATTTGATGCTTTCTTAATCAATATTCGAGTACAGCAATTATACCTGTAACACACACACCATTCCTTCTCATAAATGGCAATTCTGATGAACTCGCGTTTGACTTCATCTTTCCTAGATAGCTGCATAAAGTTTAATCTGTGGTTATTAAGTTAAAAGAAACATTGTAGTTACTAAATCCAAAGATTACCCGTACAAACTAAGCTTAAGGAAAGTGTACCAACCGTGTGTCACACAATTGTACATAATTCCTTTTGTATATATTATGCTTGTATCTTCGCTCTTCCCTCGCACTAAAACGAACATGAAAATTCATGTCTGGTTTTCCTCTGTAACACTCTCCTTTATATACAAAACCTCAAGGCAACAGGAAAATACATGTTCGAGAAAGTGACAATGTTACAGAGGAAAACCAGACATGAATTTTCATGTTCGTTTTAGTGCGAGGGAAGAGCGAAGATACAAGCATAATATATACAAAAGGAATTATGTACAATTGTGTGGCACACGGTTGGTACAAAAGCTTGTAGTTACTAAGTTTACAGAAAAAATTTCAGTTACAAAGTTTAAGGAAAGATGTGGCTGCGGAAATTGCAGGAAATATTTTCGTTTAATATAATGTTTATAATAACCCAGTAATATATAACCTCTATTTTACAATGAAAGGCTTTCTGTAATGAAATTGATAAACCAATACTTAATCAAAACCTTACCTAAGTCTTCTCATAAACCCTCCTTCAGCGACCATTATACATCCAAGTACAAAGACCCTCCCTTACGCATTTAAAACTAATTTACTAGTGTCGTAAGATTATCAGGAGAAAACGAAATATTTTATCCACATTCATCTAATTATTTCGGGGAAAAGTGAAATAATTCATGATATTTATAGATCCCATTTCGAAAGCCAGCGAACCTGGTTATCCGCCCCCGTAGCATTCAAAAGCATTACAAATTGCTAAGCAATGTTTATTTGCGATATTAAGAGCACTTCATCTGGTAATTCCATTTTCGCACTACTGCTAAAAGCCCTCTTGAAGTGAAATAGCTCCACCGTTGCAATGAATTTTATCCGAATGTCTGAAGGAAAACAAACCTCTATAGCCGAGGCCATAAGGACGGTTACCTGAAATCATTCCAGGTCATTACCCGCACATTATGTGTTATTTCTCGAAATGGTCATATTATCTGGCACTGCTCCCCCCTTACGGACAAACACTGGGGGACCTCGTCAATTTCCTTGATTGAATTTTTTCTTTACTAAAAAATATCTAATTTCCTTAGTTTCACGTATACCCTTTTGGCATTTTACTGTTTTTGGGTTTACCACATAAATATGAGAATTTAATTTCTCAGATACACTTATGACACGCATTAAAATAATGATAATCATAACACAACTCAATGTGGATTTAGCCTCTTCTCGTGTGTATCAACGATATTCATTGAGCAATATACTCCACATTTATCCTTGTCACAAAGGCCGGGAAAACTCTCTCTTACTACTGGCTCTGATATAAGGTAGCAGAAGGAAAGTACCATGGTCATACGAAAGTGGATCCTAAAGTCTTATTGTCTCAACCCTCTCTCATTTTATTATTATTATTATTATTACTTGCCAAGCTACAACCCTCGTTGGAAAAACAAGATACTATAAGCCCAAAGGGCTCCTACAGAGAAAATAGCCCAGTGAGGAAAGAAAATAAGGAAATAAATAAACTACAAGGGAAGTAATCAACAGTTTAAATAAAATACTTTAAGAATAGTATCAACATTAGAATAAATTTTTCATATATATATATATATATATATATATATATATATATATATATATATATATATATATATTATAAAACTTTACAAAAACAAAAGGAAGAGAAATAAGATAAAACAGAGTGCCCGAGTGTACCCTCAAGCAAGGGAACTCTAGCCCAATACAGTGGAAGACCATGGTACAAAGGCTATGACACAACCTCGGACTAAAGAACAATAGTTGGATTTTGGAGTGTCGTCCTAGAAGAGCTGCTTACTATACCTAAAGAGTTTTTTCTACCCTTACCAAGAAAAAAATAGCTATTGAAGTCTGAACAACTACATTGCAGCAGTTAACCTCTTGAGCTAAGAAAAATTGTTTGGTAACCTTAATGTTGTCAGGTACACAAGACAGAGGCGAGTATGTAAATAATAGGAGAGACTTTTTAGTGTATGTGCAGGCAAAAGGAAAATGAACTGTAACCAGAGAGAACAATGTACTACTGTCTGGCCAGTCAAAGGACCCAATAACTCTTTAGCCGCTGGCGGTAATATCTCAACGGGTGACTGGTGCCCTAGCCAACCTACTACCTTACCGTCAATTTTGACGATATGACTTCACTGTCAGTTATAACAATATTTGAAAATTTTCTCTATGCACGATACTGTACCAGCTGTAATACTCGTTAAAGAGATACCATGCTAGTTGATGGGGCAGCTATACTGGTCAACCAGCATTTTCCCTTGCGGGTGGTCTCTTGGTCTGACTTAGAGACTGACCGGGACATGAAGTCTAACTTTTAGACTAACCGGGACATGAATATATATATATATATATATATATATATATATATATATATATATATATATATATATATATATATACATATATATACATATATATATACACAAACACACACACACACACATATATATATATATATATATATATATATATATATATATACACACACACACATATATATATATATATATATATATATATATATATATATACATATATATACATTATATATATATATATATATATATATATATATATATATATATATCATTATTTTCATATCTACTCCTTACTGTTTCTCAAAGTTTTCTTTCTCATCTTAAGTTTTTTATGCAAAATAATGATCTTAACTATTCACAACATTTTATCATCATTTCAAATTATTCTTCTTTAATTCATATTCAAAATCGTCGATATTAATTTTATGGGATGTAAACTCGGATAATCTAATCTATATGACAAAAAATATATCTGTTATGCTAGGTATCATCAGAATACTGATTCTCATAACAGAGATAACATAAGCCATAATGCCCTGGGTGTGTCTGGACAAGCAGTACATTCGCTAGCAACTGACCACTTGTCAAACTTTGAGAGAAACGTGCCGTAACAACGCACATCCTTATCTATGTTAACCGAATCAGGCCTTTAAAGCTGTGTATCGAGAGACCAACACACAACCAACGCCGATCATTTTACAATTACCCAGCTGGACCCATGTCTCCATATTCAAAGGGGCCACGTCACCCATTCCGAAGATTAAGGCAAATGGTTTCGCAAAATATAAGATAAAGGAATCATATCCTTCAAATTTTAAGTGCATTTTGTAAATCTTTTCTTTTTAAGGTATTTCCAATTCCGTTATTCTTATACGAAGGGTTTAGATTCTTAATCTGAGACCCCCAATGACAATCAAATCCCTTAATGCACCAAGCGGTTCCAAGGTCCTAGATATTGTAATTAGTAATATCTGTTCCGTTCTAAGACAGACTTAACCTTTGATCTCTGCGTTAGACGAAGGAAAAATTTCCTCAAGCGTAGAGCAGCAAAGTCCTTCCAAAATCCAAGGATTATGGATTCTTGCAGGACTCCTTTTTTTTCTATCCTCTCGGCTCTTTTTCTAGTCCTTTCTATTCTCTTTCCTGATTTTTATGTGACAGACTCCGCCTTTTCATACCACTGGCATCGCGACGAGACCGAATCTAATTCGCTATTCATCTTGGTCAATAGAGGATCTAATTTCTTCTTTAACGCCCAACTGAAGGAATCTGATTCGACGTTTATAAAGATTAAAGCACGTGAATAGGAACCAGACCGTCGGAAAGCCTTATCTCGATTGTCACAAGAAAGGGGGAGACACAGATAGGAATCATCCTTTACATAAAGAAGTGTTTTTCTTTAAGAAAATAATGAAGATTGCCGGCAACTAGAATTAACCTTTGTTTTGATATTTATGGACATACGTAGGTATTATTTATTCATACATAAATTTCACACAAAGCACACCTATACAATTTAATGAATAAATTTTCGGGAATATATTTAGTAATTATAAACATATATATATATATATATATATATATATATATATATATATATATATATATATATATATATATATATATATATATATACGTGAGACAATCACTATCTTCAAGTCAAATGGATGTGTAAAAAACTGTTATGTTTATATTCTAATCAAAATGTTATTTTCATCACCAGAACTTGAAAAACTAGCGAAAAATTTACTGATATAATTCAGGTAGAATCTAAAATATAATTACACCGGAGAAACGCAATAAACATTGTTGTGTATTTGCATTTAAGTGTCCCTAATCTTTGGAAGATATCAGATTTCCTTACTAACGAACAGGGACTTGACTCGCGCAAACAAATTGCAGCATTTCCGGTGTTTAATTTCACTCAAAATCTACGTTGGTAAAATATTCTTCGCAATATTCATCATCATCTTTATCATTATGATATTTTCAATCATGGGTGGAGGTCCATATCACCTTAATCTTTTTTTTCTTATATGTCATTTATAATTTATAGTTCTTTTGAATACCCAACTCTCATGTCCAGTAACCTAACCTATGAAACACTTTTCCCTTATAACTACGTTATCCCTACATCGCAATTACTAGGCGCTGAACTAGTTTTGAAAATACTTTATAACTTTATTGAGTGAGAATACTTATGCACTTAATTTCAAAAGCAGCAGTAAAATTATAAAATGCAACTGTAAAAAATAATTCACGTACTTTAAAATTAATCTTGAAACATTTACTTAACCGACCATTCAAAAGAATCTTAACGTTACCATTCATTAAACCTTGTTAATGAATCTCAGTTTCCAAATATTTTTCATATCTTGAAATTTCACCGTTATAGCCTTTATATTGAAGAGACATTCCACCATCCAGCTATTGTACCCCTGACGAAGAAACATGTGTAGGCACCAGATATTAAATGGAACAACACGGTTGCAGTTTTCGTCTTTTTCTAAAACCTAACCAGAGTTTTGTTTATGTAGAGATGTCTTTGATTTTTAGACAACACAAACACGCCCTCATGCTCGCGCGCACGTACACTAACACACACTAACACACACACACACCACACACACACACACATATATATAGATATATATATATATATATATATATATATATATATATATATGTGTGTGTGTGTGTGTGTATGTGTGTGTGTGCGTATGTATGTATACATATATATAAATGTAAATATATATATATATATATATATATATATATATATATATATATATATATATATATATAATATATATATATATTATATATATATATATATATATATATATATATATATATATATATGTTTATTTACAGTATAGTTATATATATATATATATATATATATATATATATATATATATATATATATATATTGTGAACATGTATATATTTGCGTTTTGTAAACAACATACTGTACATGTAAGAGATATGTAAATCTATTCTTTGCCCTAGTTGACAACTTCCCCGAAGCTCCAATTTGGCATTCAAAAAGTGATTAACGCCCTGTAATTACGTAATGAAACGCGATCTCTCATCTACATAATGACCAAGAAGGCCTCCGTTCATTTTTTTCCTTCTTTTTTCGCTTCTATCGGGAAGGCTGTTGTTGATTGCCGCTTAATTAAAAGGACGAACTTATACGTTAATGAAACGTTAAAAATGCGACGAATAAAAATTGCGTCATTAGCGTCATTAAAAAACATCAGCGGCAAATTCTTCATTTTTATTTTTATTTTGTCAGATGTATGACCAACGATAGAAAAATTTAGATTTTCAAAATGGTGATTGGTAACCGTTTTGTTTCTCATTCTTATGGAGAATGTTTTTTTACTATCATCATATCATTATATTTATATCAGTAATTAGCGCAAATAACTTTTTAAAAGCGGTGTACACACCGATATTATATATATATATATATATATATATATATATATATATATGTATATATATATATATATATATATATATATATATATATATATACATATATATATATATATATATATATATATATGTTTATATATACATTCATATATATACATACACACATATATATATATATATATATATATATATATATATATATATATATAAAGCGTATATACATACAATCTTTT
>NC_090735.1:120878357-120888357 GCF_036898095.1 Palaemon carinicauda | reverse complement strand
TTCAGTAGTAAAGGTAGCGACAGCCAAGTAATATACATTTCGAAATATTGGATATGGAGAGCAGCTGCTTCTAAAATCGTTTTAATAATTCCGGCGTTTCGTTACTATCCCTAACACATTTTCCAAGGCTACAAATAAAAAGCACATACACGACATTAAGCAACAATCTAAAATTTATGCATTCATATAAGCCTATAAAAATTTCCCAAAGCAGAAAAAAAACAATTATTTTATGTATAATTTTTCATATGGTTTCGCTAATTTTCACTGTTTTATGACTCTAAGTTTTAGACGGGTTCTTAATGTTGCGTATATACTTTTTATTTATACCCTTGGAAAATGTTATTGGCTATAATGACTAAATCATACGGACACATCAGTTCCAATAATTCTTCGATGTTCCTTAATTCGGATGTCAGTGGTGTCTATAATGACGAGGAACAAGAATAGGCTTAAGAGCTGATCCCTAATGTCTTCACATAAGATTTATATAATTTCATGTTTTTTTACTTGTTTTCACTTCGAATCATAAAAAACATTTTCATAGAAACAAAAGCATTTTTATACGTATAAAATAGGTTGGAATTATTTTACTAAAGTACGTTTTTAAGTAAATTAATACATAATTCACGTCTTTTATTAATACTTTGTAGCGACGTTTGGTTTCCATGTTCTCTATATTCGTATCTTTTGTGTTAAGCTCAATTAGTAATGAAAAGTGGTTTATTAAGTACAACTTCTCTTGTGTTTATCATGATAGATTCCCCATTGCAAAACATGTCAAGCTGGACATGCAGGTGGTGAACAGAGGGTTGCAGTAATTATGCATTGTTTCATTGTACAGAGGATAGAGATCACTATCAGAGATTGCCTTACAGCAGTAACAAACCAACCGTGATGTAATAACAATAAGTAGTAATTAGAAACATACCCGTCTTTGATGTAGTACTAAAAATTTCCAATACTAAGAACGATACAGTTCTTAGTATTCGGCTCTGAATGCTGATCTGATTATGTAAATGCTGAAATCTCATAAAAAAATGGTTTGAAAGTGAATATGAGACCATCTACCTCGGGAAATAACAAGTTTAACTTCAACGGCTCTCCTGCTGCAAAAATAATTCAGCAGCACAAATGTCTTTAGAGAACGAGTGAGATTTGAGCAGGAAATATATAATAGAAAAGCAGCAGAGTTACAGCATACACATTGCTGAATCTAGAATTTACATCAGGAAAAGACAGCCAGATCAAATCTCGTGATTCTCATTCAAACGCATCATCATCTCCTCCTAAGCCTATTGACGCAAAGGGCCTTAGAATTCGCCAGTCGTCTCTATCTTGAGCTTTTAAATCAATACTTCTCCATTCATCCTAGTTCACCCTTCAGTGTCCTCAAACATGTAGGCCTGGGTCTTTCAATTCTTTTAGTATCTTGTAGAGTCCAGTTAAAAGTTTGGTGAACTAATCTCTCTTGGGGAGTGCGAAGAGCATGTCATAACCATCACCATCTACCACTCACCACCATGCATGCTCAACCACATATTGCACTACAGTAATCTGTCTTATAGTATCATTTCTAATCCTGGCCTACCATTTAACTTCCAACATTCTTCTGAGGGCTTTGTTCTCAAATCTACAAATCTGTTGGATATTGTTCCATTGGCATACCATGAATCATGTCCATACAGGAACACCGATCTCACTAAACTGATATATAGTCCGATATTTATATGTAATTTTAGGCGATTTTATTTCCAAATTTTATCTAACCTAGCAATTCTCTGATTTGCTTTTCCAATCTTTCATTAAATTCTAATTCTAAAGACCCTACATTAGAGAACATAGTTCCTAAATATTCAAGTGATTCTATCTTATTAGTCTTTTCTCCTTCCAATGATATTTTTTCTTCCATTGCGTATCCCGTTCTCATCATCTCTTCCTTTCTTCTGTTTATCATGATGCCAAGCCAATAAAGAGATAATTCAAGTGTTACATAAGGTTTTCTATTAGGCCAAATCATATAATGATTCAAAGGAAATCAATATCAGTTGTGAAAGAGATTATGTAAATAATACTGTACCATATAATAACTGGAAGTAAATCAAGGTTATAAATGCAACATCGATGAAAAACCAATATAATTTTCATCAAGCACTATATAAAGTCTTTTCCTGTTCTGATTTTCTTCTTCCCTTCGCTACTAAAATCTGACTTATTATGTTACAATTATGCTGCTAGTTATTACCGGAGTAAGGATGGAAAGCAATATTTTCATAATGATTTTTGATGTTATAGTTTTTATTTTTGTTAGTTTCATGACAATTGTAGACGATATTCTTTACGATTGATACCTTCAGCGTTATTGCCATGAAATCGTGTTTAATAGGAAGTTTGTAAATTATCAGACACACCATTCCTTTCTTTAATAATTGATACAATGATCATGGCTTGATATATTTGAACTAATTTCGGTTCAAAATAAATCATTATAAATATGAACTGCAGTAATAAGAAAATAGGAAGGTGGTGGTGGTGGTGGTGAGTCATAATCTGGGAATCCAATGTAAATAAGAACCCCAGTCAATAAAGTTGACTAAGAAGAACTAAATTCTAAAATTGCGAGTTTTAAACCAAAACGAGCAAATATAATTTTTTCCCCATTTAAGCGGTCTATTTTCTAACAAACAAGTCTATCTCTCACTTGCTTGCCACCTGCTGGGTGACTCAGCTATAATGCGTGCAACACACAAGCAAAAGCAATGTCACAACCTACGTTGTCTGAGGCTGTTTTTGATTGCATTTCCTTATCTATGAGCGAGAAAAATCTGTTTTTCGTGGCAAAGCAAAAGTGTCAAAAAGACTGTATCTCTATAAATAATTTTTTTTTCTTTTTTTTTTTTTACTGATGTCATAAATGTAAGATCACTGTACCCCTATTGTAACTCTGTATATGGCTTTTGCTGAAATAAAGATTATTATTATTATTATTATTATTATTATTATTATTATTATTATTATTAATCATTATTATTATATTAATTTGTTAGTTTCTAAAAGGGTCAACAACTGCAAATACACCAAGTCACGGATCACGAGGCTTTTAGCTGAGTAATGCGATACAATAATTGCCATGCAATGATCGACTAAATAGTTCACAACAGTTTATATTTATCTATACGTATCTTTTTCTGTGAATATACTTAAACGTAATAACTAGTAATTTGAACAGAGTGGGCGAACAATGAAGTAAAATGTTCAATGACTGAAAAAGAAAACGCGTCGCCAAATGAAAAAAAAAAAAAAATCAGAAGCACCAATAAAAGAACTACAAAACCAAAGATCAAATATCTCATCTCACAGTTTCAGAGCGCCCCATTATCCTTCACCCTTGACCTTTCACAACTCTGAGCATCTGGTTAAATGTGAATTTATGGCAAAATTGAAAAAAAAAAAAAAAAAAGAAAGAAAGAAAAAAAAAAGTGTTCTCGGGAGAATAATGCAACGCTCAGCATAAAGTACTGACTGCAATGATAAATCAGTAAGAGATGGCCCTAGATGTAAACGATCTCAAAAGACTAAAAAACAGCTGCAAGAACTGTTAGTTTTAAACATGAATACAGAGGGCATTGCTCGGTCAAGTAAGAACAATATTCTTTAAATGTGAATGGAGTAGTGTATTGACAGCATATTGATAGTTGGTAATTTTCGCGTTATCGCAAATGAATTTTTTTTTTTTATTTTGAAAAGACATTTTTTTTTTACAACATAAATAAAAAGAATAATGATATTTTCAGAATAATCATCCATCGTTTAACAGAAGTGGAAAATACACCACTATCTTAGAGGATTCCTACCAATGTGATATATTCATCGAAAAATTATCTGTGACTGAAACTCAGGATATGATTTTGGTGTCCAAAAAATGATAAATACTACACCACAAATGAAAATTTTATATTTAACAATATTATGTGGTAATTCAATGTAAACATTTATTGCAATTTAGTATGGGATATCCCTTTTTTTGACCCAAATAGGATTTTTTTTCATACGGAACAAATTAACTAAACAAACATGAGCGAGCCATTCAATTTTACAGCCATTCCATGTTGGAGGAGAAGACCTTTTAATCCGTACTACAAATGAATAAATTTCGACTTTTTCAAATATCAAATCAACAAAACCTAAAAAAGGTTGCACATAAGCTTCATCATTTCCAGACTCAAATGTGGTATGAATATAACACGTTCGTTCTTCACTTAATTATACAACGACCGAAACATTTGAGTGTACCATCAAACCTCACCAATTTTAGGCTCACAAAAATGCACCCATTAAAAAAACACCATCTTATTATTTTCAGCAATATAATAGCTCGTTTTTTAAAACTACAAATCGTCTAACCAAATAAGAACAGACCGACCATTCAACTACACCCTCCCTTGCAAACCCAGAGACCAATAAACACAACGCAAGACATCCTCTCTCTCTCTCTCTCTCTCTCTCTCTCTCTCTCTCTCTCTCTCTCTCCTTTCGATCAAAAGACCTTCCTCCACAAACGCCACCCACTCCCATTTCTTTGGGCAGCGCAGCTGCAACATCTCCATCTCTGGGCTACTGACTGTCGGGTCAGACTCGCTGATAATGGCCAATGCAGATACTACTACATTCAGATGAGCATGTTTGCTAGTTTGCATGGCAGTGTAATAGTCTATATATGTTTGTTTTCATTCCTTTCCATCTTTGCGTAATATACCACGCCAGATATTCACCGAATTAATATTTATCTATTTATCGTTTATTAATTATAACTTGACCATGTCGTCATATTTAATCATTTTGATGAAACTTTTGCAAAATGTTTTATTCTGGTGACAACCGGAATTTAAAAAGAAAAAAGTCTCGGTTAAAGATATTAGAAAACTATTGTAAGTTGGAAAAGACTGAAGAGAAAGAGTGAAAAACCAAAACAAAGACAGCCAAGTGCCTAGAGTAGGCCTACACAGAAGTTGCTGTAAACATAAACATTGCAGTCAACAGCGACCCAACGAAGCAGGATATCCGTCTGCAGAGACAATCCCAGCAAACGGAATACTCAAATGATGAACAGGAGTTTGATAAGAATAAAGCCACAACGCAAAATATAGCTATAAAAATAGAATATGACAAACCTCTTACCTTAAAGGGGAGAAAAAAAACTTGTTTCCGATAGCCCACTCGTGACCTCCCAGTAGGTGCTCACCTGTGAAAGGATACGTATGTATTAGAGTTTATTAACCTCTCTCTCTCTCTCTCTCTCTCTCTCTCTCTCTCTCTCTCTCTCTCTCTCTCTCTCTCTCTCTCTCTCGTAAGTAAGTAAGTAAGTAAGTAAGTAAGTAAGTAAGTAAGTAAGTAAGTAAAAAAGGGATTTTTTGTCGAGAAAATGCCGATACAAAAAGTAGGCCTGTTAATTATCAAAAGGTTTACCTTTCAGTTTATAACAAATTTAATGATAATAACAACAACAACAACAACAACAACAACAACAACAACAATAATATTAATAATAATAATAATAATAATTAATTCCATCAAATTGATTAATACAAACAGATGCCATTAAACACTGTACAATATTAAGTAAAACAGGAATACTGAATAGCTATAAATTTATAACATCGTTATGGCAAGGAAAACAGGACTTCTTCCTTTACCAACTGAAACCATTCAGTATCTGAATGCTATTCAAAAAGGAAGAGTGTGTGCGTGTGTATCCACTGAGTATTGCATGCCAATACTTGGCCACTTAGTGAACTTGTAGCACAAACATGTAAAGGCACGCAAGAAGAAAATAAGATACACTGACATGCAACAGTAAATATGGAGCGATGTTTCTTGCCTAAGAAGGGAAAACCAACAAGCAATGGTAGCTTTCATTATCGGAGAATACCAAAAAGACGAAGCAAAAACATAAGAAAAGGCTTTCTTTACCGGAGAATACCGAAAAGATGAAGACGAAGCATAAGAAAAGGCCTTCTTTACCGGAGAATACCGAAAAGACGAAGAGGAAGCATAACAAAAGGCTTTCTTTATCGAAAAATACCGAAATGACGAAGAGGAAGCATAAGAAAAGCCCTTCTTTATCGGAGAACACCGAAAAGACGAAGAGGAAGCATAGGAAAAAGCTTTCTTTATCGGAGAACACCAAAAAAGACGAAGAGGAAGCATAAGCAAAGCCCTTCTTTATCGGAGAACACCGAAAAGACGAAGAGAGAACATAAGCAAAGGCTTTCTTTATCGGAGAACACCGAAAAGACGAAGAGAGAACATAAGAAAAGGCTTCCTTTACCGGAGGATACCGAAAAGACGAAGAGAGAACATAAGAAAAGGCTTTCTTTACCGGAGGATACCGAAAAGACGGAGAAAGAACATAAGAAAAGGCTTTCTTTACCGGAGGATACCGAAAAGACGAAGAGAGAACATAAGAAAAGGCTTCCTTTACCGGAGGATACCGAAAAGACGAAGAGAGAACATAAGAAAAGGCTTTCTTTATCGGAGGATACCGAAAAGACGAAGAGAGAACATAAGAAAAGGCTTTCTTTACCGGAGGATACCGAAAAGACGGAGAAAGAACATAAGAAAAGGCTTTCTTTACCGGAGGATACCGAAAAGACGAAGAGAGAACATAAGAAAAGGCTTCCTTTACCGGAGGATACCGAAAAGACGAAGAGAGAACATAAGAAAAGGCTTTCTTTACCGGAGGATACCGAAAAGACGAAGAGAGAACATAAGAAAAGGCTTTCTTTACCGGAGGATACCGAAAAGACGAAGAGAGAACATAAGAAAAGGCTTTCTTTACCGGAGGATACCGAAAAGACGAAGAGAGAACATAAGAAAAGGCTTTCTTTATCGGAGGATACCGAAAAGACGAAGAGAGAACATAAGAAAAGGCTTTCTTTATCGGAGGATACCGAAAAGACGAAGAGGAAGCATAAGAAAAGGCTTTCTTTATCGGAGAATACCGAAAAGACGAAGAGGAACCATAAGAAAAGGCTTTCTTTATCGTAGAATACTGAAAAAAGGAAGCATAAGAAAAGGCTTTCTTTATCGGAGAATACCGAAAAGACGAAGAGGAAGCATAAGAAAAGGCTTTCTTTATCGGAAAATACCGAAAAGACGAAGAGGAAGCATAAGAAAAGGCTTTCTTTATCGGAGAATACCGAAAAGACGAAGAGGAAGCATAAGAAAAGCCTTTCTTTATCAGAGAATAACGAAAAGACGAAGAGGAAGCATAAGAAAAGCCCTTCTTTATTGGAGAATACCGAAAAGTCGAATAGGAAGAATAATAAAAGGCCTTCTTTATCGGAGAATACCGAAAAGACGAAGAGGAAGCATAAGAAAAGGCGATAAAAAAAACATGAAATTGGGCCTTTTTTCGTACAACTAAAATATAATCTGATGAAACTTAGAAAAAACAGCATAATACAAAAATTCAGAGAAACGAGGTTTATGGAATTTGAATTGGAAAAGATGTAAAGAAAGAAAATAAAATATATTTCAAAATAGGAAATGTTTTAAATAACATCAAAGAATGAAAAATGAACAGGAAAATTATGAAAGAAAACAGAAAGGGAATCCAGAAAATATTAAAATTTTACAACAAACACGAAAGAGTTACGAAATAGATACGACTGCAAACTATATATGATAAGAAAAAGTTGAAATATCAGTAAAAACATAAATGCAACTGTAATATTCACGGCAATAATAAACATTCCAGACACCAAGAAGCTGTAAAATAAAAATAAAATATTCACAACAGTATGTGGTTCCCCTTGTCGCAAGCAGGAAATCAGAAAGGTGAACACAAAAAGAAAATCAAGGCCAACTGACTCACCGGAGGAAATAAGATACGTTCACAAATACACAACCCGAGAGGGTGCCGCCATATTTGTAAGCTCTATTGACGATGCTTGCATTTTATGGAGGTTATGTGAACTTTCCGGCGTGCTTTAATGCAACTTTTCTTTTGCCTTTGTTATTTTAACTCTTTTTTTAACTGATCTCTCTCAGTGTTATTGATAGTTTTATTCCCTGTAAATTGACAGACTTTCGGTGCACTGTAGTAATGAAATTCTTGTTTAAAAAAAAAAAAAAAAAAAAAAAATGTTAAAAAAAAGGAAAAAAAAAAAACCTACTTTTGCTATATCTTTATTTACTGATCATTCTATTAAAAAAAAATTCTTTTTTTCTATTTATTAGGTCTCATTAAAAAATTTATACATTTACCTGATTTCGGTATCTACATATACAGTACACAGTATATATATATATATATATATATATATATATATATATATATACATATATATATATATATATGTATATATATATATATATATATATATATATATATATATATATATATATATATATATATATAGTACATAAAGCATACTACTTAAATATCAACATAATACCGAATTATATGGGAATAAATTCAAACCTCACATTGGGATAGAACCCTAGTATATATTTTCAAACTTGCCATTGGGATAGAACTCTTTTAGTCTTTTCAAACCAAGCGAAACCATATAAGAAGTCGAAATCTAAGTGCTAGTAGTATTGTAGGTGTTGCCTTCGGAGACTACTAGGTTACTGTACTTAGCAGCGAATTTAACTCAATTTCTAGATCCAAAAGCTGAGTCACTTGATAGAAGGCAACTCCATTTACTCCTAATGAGTCAACATATGATGCAAATTGACACAATATCTTGTTCAGAAAAAAAAAAATACGACCTCACATTAGGATCGAACCTAATCAAATGAAAAGCGTGTATATATATATATATATATATATATATATATATATATATATATATATATATATATATATATATATATATATATGTGTGTGTGTGTGTGTGTGTGTGCGAGTTACATACATCAAATCATCTTTCTTACATACATTTACATGTATTATAGCCACTCAGGACATTATCAAACTCAGCTGAGTTTGATAACGTCCTCAGTGGATGAAAGTACTAACTCCAATCAAGTCTTTTTCATTTTTCCTTTCGTGGCTATAATACATTTTATATTCATCACGTGTCAGCTTTCGTGATTTCTACACATACATTTACATATATCCTTACTGATAGTAGTCTAACAACTTGATAAGATTCTTTTTTGATCAATATCATATATTCTCAAATATAACAATAGCTTATCTAAACACGATGTAAATCAATCTGTAAAGAGCGTATTGAGAAGTAATGGGAACTGGGTAAATAATATGACATAATATTTGAATCCTAAAACAATTAAGTAAAATAATGTTATTTAGATAAGAAGATCAGCTATACATACAAAGAAGAAAATGGATGAAAAGTCAAATTAATTGTTAGTTTAAAATGTCTCGCTTTAAAGAATATACAAACTTAAAATATTTTTTTCCATCCGGTGATTATGTCACCGATATAAATATAAAACCTTGAATATTTATAACTAGATTTTCAGCTCGACATCTATAATTTCTATTTATTGAAATAAATGAAACAAAACAAAAAAATTAAGCCTATTGTTAAAAATGATGTTTTCGGATAATGCTAGATTTCAAATTCCCTTCAATATTTTTCTAAAATACTTGATGGTCGTCTGAATTCGGAAAAGAGTTATTTTTTATGAAATCCAAAATTATTTTCCATTCTATGAAGTTAATACCATTTTTATACCAAAATTAAATACATTACGATACTGTGATACATTCAGTATTTCCTCATTCGCTTCAACGAACGCATAATTCCGATGAAGCTCTATTTCAATGAGGGAGAGAGAGAGAGAGAGAGAGAGAGAGAGAGAGAGAGAGAGAGAGAGAGAGAGAGAGTCTTTCGGTACATCATTTCAGCGAATAGATTGAACATGAATCCTTTCATTAGCAAGCGAGCACATCGGTTGGTTAACACAGCGTCAACATTTTGGCAAGGTTTTGGACCAACATTTCCGCGATGAATTCAGTTCC
>NC_090735.1:120858357-120865857 GCF_036898095.1 Palaemon carinicauda | reverse complement strand
TAGCCCGAAGATGAGCGATTAAACACGTAAAATCCCTTGGTCCTAACTTCTCCCTTTCGTTTTCCCTTTATATTCGCTTTTGACCGAGCCTCTACTTTCATGTATGGCTATCCTGTCCCCACCTTCCTTACTGCTCACCATTTAACATAAAGCCACCACCTTTCCAAGGACTCCAGCCAAGCTGCAACTCTTCCCTGTGGTCTTCCTTATTTTCGAGGCAGTAACCAAATCCTATGCATATAGCAACTCCCGCAACTCTTCATTTCTGATCACTTCGCTTAACATATCCATGACGAACACAAATTAGAACGGGCTTCATGCTGATCCCTGATGTAACCCAACGCTAACTTCGTCCTTAAGTTTTTGTACCTATCTCTACCATTCTAACAATCCTATCAGAGACTTTGCTCTTCCTCTAGAACCAAAACATTTTTTTTTTTTTTTGTATTCTATCATAAGCATTCTCTAGATATACAAAAGCACAGACGAGCTTCTGGTTTCCCTCTAGATTCTTTTCCAGTAGCTGCCTTATTATAAATGAGGCATCTACTGTCCCGCTCTCCCTCATGAATCCATAATGATGTTTCACAATCGAACAATCTCTCATCTATTACTCTCTCAAAAACTTTCAAACCACACACACACACATAATATATATATATATATATATATATATATATATATATATATATATATATATATATATATATATATATATATATATATATCCTTGTTTTTATATTATTGGTTTGTTCTGTGTAATATTAATGTTAACTTATGAAACCAATCATACACAAAGTTTAATTTATATGATGAAATATGAGAAAAAAAAACACATGTAATTTAATGAAGCTAGTTTCAACTTGTGGATGGTTAGATATTAAAAAGGTCATTACAAAAGGCACTATCATTAGTGTACATTTTTTGCGCATTAAAGTAGAAAATTTGCTAAAAAGGAATGAAAAGAGTATATAGTTAATTTACACAGATAATTATAAGAATAGCAAATTATGTGTTTTAATTTTAAAATCAGTGTTATAAGATATAGAATATAATATACCACTTCTTGTCAATCAGCTGAATTCTGTGTTTGCTCTATAAAAAAACCAACATTCAGTCGTCAAGGGAAATCCCAGTGTTCTGGCCATCTTGTTTGCCCTGGAAATCAATTCAATTCAGCTCTCCTTTTATATTTGCCTTCGGTAGAAGGAAAAGGGAAAAAGTATGGTTGACTGTATAAGGCGGGAATGGAATTTAGAATTTATTATTTATTGATCTTTTGTAGAACCTCTTTTGTTTTCCTTCTGGTATTTTCCCAATATATTGTGTTGTAAGAGGAACCTTTTAACCCAGTTCCCATCTAGCTTTGAACGCCCTTCATAACAGTGAGGGAGAGAATTCCTTAAAATGAACATCTTTCCATGTAATTATATTTAATTGCTAAAAACTATTTTTTTAAAGCCTTATAGTATAACCTAACTAACTATAAAGTAGATTAAACTATTAATCTGATTGTTAAATTTTGCATTACTACTTTCAGAGACACATTTTGATACCAAAAATAAAAATCCGATTTTTTATAGATTAAAGCAGTAAATATTCAACCCTTCCAGGTTTACGTAAGGGGAAAAGAAATAACCCTAATATGAGTTTGTAAACCGTATACATTAGGGATAATGAGGTAACGCTTACACGAGTATAATATAATTTTGGAGGTGAATTTTTTACCTTCAAGAGTCTTCAGAAGATGCTAAGAAAAACATATCCCGCTCACTTGCCAGTCTCAAGTGTGTCGGATAGGAGCCCAGTTTTTACAGTAATAAGGATAAAAAAAAGGCTGATAGTTATTTCATTATGCATCGCTATGTGTAGAGGTACCACTCGAAATTACTAAAGTGAGGGTCCTTGGCTTCCAGAATATACATTCCTCTCTTCTTCAACGAGATTTACGTATGGAGTTGGAGTTATATGTGTGTGAGTATACATACTGCACTTATATTAACAACCAGGACTAAAGGGAAAGAAGGATTATGAATATGATAATCAGTTAATCTTACGATTTTTTTTATTTTAATTGTTGACTTGAGAGTAGGCTACTAGTAAATACGTTTTTTCTTATTTTTATATAAAATGTGATGCGCTGTATTTATAAAAAGGGGAGAAACCTAGAGAGAGAATAAAAATTCATCATAGAGGAAAAAAAAATATCTCTTTCATAGTGATAATAACATTTAGTATATAATACACACAAATATATATATATATATATATATATATATATATATATATATATATATATATGTACACACACATATATATATGTTTATAAATAAATATATATATATATATATATATATATATATATATATATATATATGTGTGTGTGTGTGTATGTGTGTGTGTGTGTCTGTGTGTGCGTTTGTGTGTGTGTGAGTGTATAAGCTGCTTTGTTTATGAATTCCACAGTGCGTTTCATCAGTCCTTGAATTTCTGCCAGTTCCTATATATACACATGTATATGATTATATGAAGCATAATTTTGTGACAAATCAAGTTCTTTTAAAATAAGAACCAGAGCCACTAAAGTAAAATAAAATATATTGAGAAGATCGATAAAACAACAAAGGATAAAGAGAGAAAAAGATAAGAAATAGTGACAGCTTAGGGAAATAGAGCAAGAGCCTCAAGGAAAAACATGCTTCAGGGAGGAGTAAATGCTGAGAAAAAGGCTCTAGTGAAAATGGATATTTCAAAAAAAAAAAAAAAAAAAAAAAAAAAAAAGCCTAAGAGGATATACTAACAGAAAAGAAGGTAATTCGAGCCTGAGTAGTTTTCTGAAGTAACGTTGAAGTTTGTAGTCTTGGATTCAAATAAAAATATTCTTCTCCTTCTTCTCCTTCCTCTCCTTCTCCACCTCCTTCTTTCTGGAGTAACGTTGAAGTTTTTAGTCTTGGATTAGAATAAGAATAACCTCCTCCTCCTCCTCCTCCTCCTCCTCCTCCTCCTCCTCCTCCTCCTCCTCCTCCTCCTCCTCCTTTTTCTATTTCTTTTTTCTTTACATAATCATCATCATCATCATCTTTATTATTATTATTATTATTATTATTATTATTATTATTATTATGATGATGATGATGATGATGATGATGCTAAAGGGATAATGTGTCATCATGAACAATCATCTCCCTTTAATCATCTGCCACTTTTCTCATACACCTTCCATTAAATCTCCTCTCAACCTTCATACCAACAAATTCTATTACCATCTGTACTTATATCATGGCGATCATCAGGAAAAAAGAAATTAGGAGGGATGAGGTAAAATAAAAACGAAATTCAGATAAAAACAAAACCAAATAAATGAAATATCAAAATCGCCGAAGAGCTGAATGTATGGAGTCGGGTATTGCCGACACATGTGATATCATTGGAATGTTCATTACAGGATCACTAATTTGGGAAATCATCGTTCAAAAAGTGAAAGAATTGATTATAAAAATCACAGGGATAAAAAAACGGAAGGAATTGGAAATAAAAACGGAAGGAATTGAAAATAAGAACGGAAGGAATTGAAAATCAATTGGTGGAAAACTTGCGCAAATTTGCAGATCTGTTTCGATAGCATAGAATTAAAGAATGACTTAAGGACAGACGCATGGAGCTAAAGGACATGTCATCTAGGTGTAATGGCCTAGAGATAAAACCGGTTTAAAGAATAGGTCTATACAAAAAGGAAACAGCTGGATAAAATTGAAACTGAAATATATCCCATTGAAGAGTAACTGTAGAGTCCCTATTGGTGCATAAACAACTATTTCTTTCCTAATCTAGTCATGAATCAGGTAGAATTACTCTTTAATTGTAAACATTAATTATTATACATTTCATCTCCGTGTCAGCACCAATATAAAAAAGAAGCACGAGAAGCGTAAAAAAACACTTTGACCAAAGATACTGCACAAAATTAATAAGAGAGAATCTGCTGCAGCCAGATTACACTTATTATTTAGAACAGGTAGAGTGGCTCTTGTAATCTTATGGAACGCTTTTAAAATTGTTTTCGTCTTCACTCCTTTTTCCAAAAATAATTCTCTATAGTTTTAAAAGCTTTAGATTTCATCAGAAACATTCCGATTTTATACTCAAATTTTTACTGTGCTACTCATTATAATAAAGTTCAGTTGTTCAATTTAGCCCTAATGAAAACCAAGAGTCAATGGCTGAAACTGCATTAGCGAGATCATTGTAAAGGAACAACATGGAAAAGGTTTTCGTTTGCACCTTTCGAACACTAAGCGTTGTCTTGATATGCTAGAAGAGAGAGAGAGAGAGAGAGAGAGAGAGAGAGAGAGAGAGAGAGAGAGATAATATTTATATATATTGATACTGTGTATTTATACAGTATACTTCTTATTTAGGTATATATATGTATGTATATATATAATATATATATATAATATATATATATATATATATATATATATATATATATATATATATATATATATATATATATAGTATACGCCACCCATCAAAAATGAGAGGCAAATATCTAGATAGATAGGTACGTACACGCAGACCCTCTCACCAGGGTATGACTACTCCTAGGGAAGGGAGAGCTAAAACTGAGAGAATGTAATACATATACACAGATATATATATATATATATATATATATATATATATATAAATATATAAATATATATATATATATATATATATACACATATATATATATATATATATATATATATATATATATATATCATAGACTCCCTTAAAGGAGTCTATGATATATATTTATATATATATATATATATATATATATATATATATATATATATATATATATATAGTTATAGATAGATAGATAGATAGATAGATAGATAGATAGATAAATAGCCAGTCATTTATTCTGTATTACATAGGGGAGACTGAAATTCACATTTACGTCTACAAGAAGGATGATCTTTCATCAATAATAATCATATTTTAATCACCTGCCAATTTGCTCCTAAACCTTGAAATAAATATCTAAACCTTCATATCGGCATATTCTATTACCAATTTGTACTGATATTATAACAATTATCCCAAAAATTATTTGCAATGTCATCATTGTCACTTGTTATATAGTTCTAAAATCTACTAAATAATTACTATTGTTAAGTAAACGAAAATAACATATTGCAGTCTTAGGCAGAAAATATCCTTAATCTTAATGGATACAGGAGAATCCTATTTTCGAAATGATACAAATCATAAATTAATCCCAAAAAATCCTTCCATTACATTTATACATAATTCATTTATGCTCAGGTGTGTAACAGCAAGCTGTATATTATCAATGCAATACTTAAAATTTATATGCAGTTTTATACCATAAATCTTATTTTCTTTAATGTAGTTAAACCAAACTTATAATAGATTAGAAAATTCTAAAACAATTCCTTTGACAGAGGCTAAAAAACAATGCCAACAAATAATCATTATAGTTATACCTATCAACGGAAGTGAAGTCACAGAATGAGAAGTGAGCAATTTATACTACACGAATGTTCATGGTTTCCATTCACGTAGGACTGGTTTTTAACAACTTGATTATCGTGGTATAATACCATGGTACCGACGCCTTTGGAATATAGATCTACCCTCAGTATAATGCTCGTTACACATGACCTAGACACAGGCTTTGATAGCTATGTCCATGATAGATTTTGGATACACCAAATTATCTATATATCGAATCTTTGCCTATAATGCAAGAAATCATAAAATATAATCAATGATATCAAATGTATAATCTGATACTATGTAATCTGTAATTACATAATTCTTCTGTTATAGTGATATCGATTCATGAACAGTGTTCTTGAAATTAAAAACACTATACTTATTCAGTACACGCAATAAGTATATATATGTATACACACACACACACATATATATATATACAGTATATATATATATATATATATATATATATATATATATATATATATATATATATATATAGTCATTTACGCACCGAACGCAAATGCAACATGTATTTATTGGCTCAAACATTTGTTTACTAACGGGAAAATTCTTTTTAAATTTTTGACAAAAACATATTTACATATTCTACTTTTAGTAGAAAAAGCAAATATTATGTTAAAAAGGGTGGGTATAGAGCGTGAAATGTTTACGTATTTTCATAGCATAAGCAATCAACATAGTTGAAAGCCTCTAGGAACTGTCCCATTCTCTTCCCATGAAGTATCCCTTATCCACTCTGTTCCAACAGAGTGACCCTGTTCATATTAGTCCCCGCAAGAGATTCTAGTCTTTTCTACTTCTCTTTGTTCCCCCCGAAATGATCCTGAAATTTTATATCCCACTACATGACCCCGTCCCCATAAAGGAAACTCAATTATATCTCTCCTCCCAAAAAGGGCCCTTGTACCACTCTACCTCAAACCCCCCAAAAACCAGCTCATCACAAATGTCCCCTAAATTTGACTATGACCATCTTTCTCCCCAAAACATCCTATCCAATTCTGTCCCCCCACCCCGTGAGAACCTGTCCCTTTCTACAACCCCACCCCCATATAGTGATCCTCTCATTTTCGAACTCCACAAAAAGACCCTGCATCCTTCTGTTTCCACTGTCCTCCCCTATCCACAAAAAATGAGCCTCTTCATCTCTGTTCCAATAAAGTGACCTTATCCCACAAAACGACCCTGTCTTTCAGTGTTTTCCATGAAGTGAATGGTTACTATCTTTCCCCATAAAAGGGACCTATCCCTTTTTGCCCCCACACAAAGGGGCTCTTTTCCCCTCTCTCCTAAAAATTTATCCTAACCTTTTCCCCAACAAAGTGACCTTTTCCTTCTGCCCTACAAATCAATTTTATATCTCTCTGTCCCAACATAGCGACCCAGTCCATTTCATGCTTCATAAAGCGACCTTGTCCCTCTCTGTTTTCGCATTAATCACATTACCTCCTATTGTATATTTCGTCCCCAATAGAAGCCCCCTGCATATAAACCACATTTTGGGCAACTCCCAGCTGTGTATGTACAATGTTCTGAGGAGTGAATTTGAAACAGAATAAATGAACAAATAAAGCAAATTTTATACCATATAAGGAATAATTGCTCCTGTCAATTCATTTATCTTCTAACGCCAAAAATACTGACCAGTTTCGTTGTCGGAATAAATCAGACAATCTTTTCCCATAATGACTGAATTATACTCATATTACCAAATATACCTTCACTTATGGTATAATGACCAATTTTGGACCAATACGGTTTTTTTTTATTTGCAGTAAACACCTGAAAAGGATCATCATTCATCCAAATCACTTGAAACATCCAAGAATCTGTAAACAAAAAAGTTTTGATACTGAACAGAGAATGTTAAGAAATTGAGTTTTTCATCTGTTTTTGCTGTTTAAGTATAAGGATTAATTTTCAGTCGAGAATTAATATAGATAAAAGATGGTTTTAGCCTCA
>NC_090735.1:120850857-120853357 GCF_036898095.1 Palaemon carinicauda | reverse complement strand
ATAAACCGAAAACTATTGGGAAGGGGAAACGAGCCCTGACAGGAAAAGGATATTCAGTTGTTCTACCAAATGATTAAATATACATCGGCCATCAATTAAACCATTTCGGTCACCATTATTATACTGTGATGTAATTGCCCAACTGGAGATCCCGAACAACCGAGATTTCGTATATTTTATTCAAGTGAGAACGACCATTATTTACGAAGCCATTTACGGAATGTAGGTATCCGAAAGTCGAAGACCGAAGTTCTGACTGAAAATTGAATTTTTGGCTTTGTATTGTTTTCATATCGCAAGTGATTCCAGAATAGGCAAAATCCCAAATCTAAGCAGGTCTCCCAACAATGGAAAATTAAAAACAAGTTTTTTTTTCCCTCCATTTAGTGATATAGGGCCCAACATTGAATCATTATACCAGAAAAATATCTGCGAACACTGAAGGTAAATACATCCGGAGCTTTTGAGATTTAGAGGTCATTCTGATACAGCAACAGTTTTGAAACTCAAACAGTTGGGAGTAAGTGAGTCTTTTCTTAGCAACATTATTAATTTTTAAGTAATAGATCGCAAAGAGTTGTTGTTGACGGGCACCACGGTGAGTATAGGAATGTGATATCTGGTGTTCCCCAGGTTGGTGTTCTTGGACCATTACTTTTCATACTACATATACATGACATGTGGTTTGGCCTAGAAAACAAGCTTGTTACATATGCAGATGATGCTACTCTTTTGGCATCATTTCCATCTCCTGACTGTAGATCTGTTGTTGCTGAATCCCTTAATAGAGATCTAGCTAAAACTATTTCATGGTATATATTATGAGGCATGTAGTTGAATCCTAACAAAACTCAAAGAATGATTGTACGCAGGTCAAGGACAGGGGTTCCCCAACATCTGGATCTCAACATTGATAATGTTCCTTTAACTGTATGACTCTTTTAAAATTTTAGGTGTGATTTTCGACAGAAAATCTATTTTTAAGAAAGTCATTAGGTCTATCTCTTCTCCAATTGCACAAAAAATGGGCTTATCTAAAAAGTCTTTTTGGGATTTTCGATGATCAGTCCAATCTTAAGTAGTGTTTTAAATCTTTCATTCTACCTTGTTTCGAATATTGTTCTTCTTTCTGGCCTTCAGCTACTAATTCTCATCTTAATTTGTTAGACAGGAACTTACGGTCTATTAAATTCCTGATCTCGAAAATAATCTCTGGTATCATCGTTCTATCAGTTCGTTATGCACGTTGCATAAGATTTTCCATAACTCTGATCATCCTTTACATTCAGATCTTTCCGGACAGTATCGTCCTGTTCGTAATACTAGGTATGCAGTTAATTCTAATCGCCAGGCTTTCTCCATCATAATGCTAAATACTACACAGTATTCTAGAAGTTTTATTCTAGCTGTAAACAAGTTGTGAAATATTCTTCCTGAGAAGGTAGTTGAATCGGTAGAACTTCAACAATTCAAACTTGCAGCAAATGTTTTTATGCCGGACAGGTTGGAATAATTCTCTTTTTATTGTTTAAATATGAAAAATCTGTTTTGATATTTTTACTGTTCTTAAAATGTTTTATTTTAATTGTTCATTACTTCTCATAAAGTTTATCTATTTCCTTATTTCCTTGGTCGTATAGCATCCTACTTTTTTAACAAGGATTGTAGCTTAGCTAGTAATAATAATAATAATAATAATAATAATAATAATAATAATAATAATAATAATAATACTAATAATAATAATAATACTGCTTGTAATTCAGTTAGAAATCGATAGTAATTTGAATGTTCAAAGAGAAAAGTTACAAATTTATTCTCTTAAGTAGAAAAGCAAAGGGAGAAGTAGCCTAGATATGAGATCACTCATGGGAGTGGGCAAGATTCACACAAAGGTGGAAACAAAATGCTCCTTAAAAAATAGTAGGCTATGTCTAACAAATTAACATGATTTAGACACGCTTTGAATATGGCATCTATATAGTTATTGCATTAAAAAAGAATTTAAATGTAGAAGCTTTTTTTCCAATAATAATAATAATAATAATAATAATAATAATAATAATAATAATAATAATAATAATAACAAATATTTATAATAATAATAATGATAATAACATTGTAATTCATAATTATAATTATTTCTTGTGATTATAAATAATACCATTGTTATTACTATTCAACTTCACTGTTGTTATCTTCAATTTGAAATTTATTACAAAATTACGCGCCAATCAAAAGCCCCAAAAATCCTTCTATGAATAACCGAATAGAAATACCAGAACTTTTGGAATTAAAAATCTCACGAAGCTGATCATTTACCAGGAAATCTCTTCACCCTCTACATTCGTCTTCTCTTAAGTATAGGGATAATATTTCTTCACTTTAATCGATGAGCTCATACTTAAGTATGATTGCATAAATATGCAACTCGCTCATTAAGTGAGATGAATGATCCCATCAAGTGAAATCTGAATACGAAATTGTACAAAAATATAAC
>NC_090735.1:120818357-120840857 GCF_036898095.1 Palaemon carinicauda | reverse complement strand
AACTAGAGTTGCGGCTTGGTTTGTAATAATAATAATAATAATAATAATAATAATAATAATAATAATAATAATAATAATAATAATAATAATAATAGCTAGCCATTCTGCCAAATTGTCTTGAGGGGAATTGCAAGACCAATTTGGCAGAATGGCTAGCTTTGATTTTAGGTGGTTTTGTCGGAAAAATTTCAGACTCACAATAATAATAATAATAATAATAATAATAATAATAATAATAATAATAATAATAATAATAATAACAATAATAATAATAATAATAATGTTTCAATCAACAATATTCATTATGATCATCGGCCAAACAACTATTATTGTGTTACTGTTGTCTCCAATAACATTGCTGTCGCTAATTTTGTTTAGAGTGATAGAAGAAACAATACTATAAAAATAACAATAACTCTGGGTAAGAGACTGAAACTTTAAACTAGAGTAGTCAACCCCGTCCTTGGAGGAGGTCTCCGCTGCTAAAGTGACTTCATCGCAAAACAAACAGCGTTCAGATGAACTGTAAACATCCAATGAGAGAAATGCAAATTGTATAAATATTACGTCGAAAAAGAAAATAACGCGACCCGTTACCATCTGGGTATTAATATCAAAAGCAAACAGCTTTCTAAGCCATTAAACGGAGAAGAGGGACCGTGAATATAATACATAGCAAGGACATAAGCCCAATGAATTGCAATATAATCAAATGATGCCGAAGCTTAAACAAAACACGAGACTATAAACAAAGGCAAACTCGGCAAGAAGGATGCATTACAAACCAACAAATGCATTTGGACTGTCAAACGTTCGGGGGTTGTTAATCAAAACTACATATAGCAAGAGTAGTATAAGATCATTTCAAACCACGGCGCACAAAAAGTTCACAATCGTACAACTGCTAAAAACAAAAGAAAAAAAAATGAATAGTCAAAACAAAGTTAAAGAAAACGACAACAAAACAAAACCATCCCCATTTATCAAGGAGATAAAGTCACTTGCAGAGAAGTTTGAAACGCCCCATGGAGCCTATTTAACTTGATTAAACTTTATTTCTCTAACAAGCAGTTGCCCAGCAAAGCTGATCTGATGAGACCACCCTATTTGTGCTTCAAACTACCAATTTCAATTGGCACCAATGATGACCCTGCCATCAAGTCATCAACGCCAGAAGGATGTCCAACGCATTCTTCAACAAGTCGACCTTATCTCTATCTTTCTCTTTTTCTGTAACACATACACAAACACATGCATGCATTAAATTTCTTTCTTCAAACATAGAAAATATATTCCAATTTATACTATGATGATGACCTAAAACAAATCCTTGAATTAGAATATTTTTAATCAGTTGAAGAGTCCATTAACCTTGCAACCAAAAAACAAATAAACGAGTGGAAAAGCGGACGATGAAGTTTAGGCAAGAAAATAAAATAAATGAAAACACTTTTTTTTTTTTTTTTTTTTTTTTATTCGTAGGGTTAGTGTTTTATTTTGAGGCATTAATTTCAAATGTTTCATCGAGTCTGGCCAAGTGGCAATCCCGTTGCTCATGCAACATAAGTTAAAAAAAAAAAAAAAAGTATTTAATATTCTCATTATTCAAAACCATCCGACTTACGCGAAAATAATCCAATTTAGATGAACCAACATAAAACTACTTTTGTAAAGAAGTTTTACTTCAAATCAACTTCTATGTTGCACCTAAAAAAAATCATAGAAGCATTATTATTTTAGAACTTTTTTTATTAATGGATAGGCACATATGCCCGCGGATACACAAACACACACAAATATACATATATATATATATATATATATATATATATATATATATATATATATATATATATATATATATATATATATATATATACATACATACAAAGAGCTTCCGAAAATCAGCAGGAGAAAAATATTCCCAAAAATGCAAAACAATTCCTTATTAAGAATCGGGAACGGAAAAGGAAAAAGAATTAATAAAAGCAAGTTACATACTGCATATTTTCGTACTGTCACAAAGGAATTACAGAGAAAACCTCTTGGCATAATAAAAACCGAAATTCACCGTGATCTGAAAAATGTAAATTACAAATTTAAAATGAAAATGACTTTTACCGTCCAGATTAAAGGAAATAAAATTAATACTATTTTTGTTTCATTTATTTTTCTTTTAAAAATGATAAATTGTTGAAGAGCGGCGTAACTATATGGTAATAAGCATCGAAATTCAGATAGATCATGATTGATGACTTCGACGTGAATATTTAAGAGAAAAATCCCCGGCCACAAATTATCGATTAAAGACGAACAATTACGATCATCCCATTAAGGAACGTGGAACCAATTACTCGGATAAAGATTAAATTGGCTACGTAATTGGCCATTCCGGGTAGATTTTAAATGTCAGGAGGGTCATATAGAAGAGAGAAATTAATGCCAAGCATGACAAGAGGTGGATTACGAAATACGGAATGATTATGAGCAATGATCAGGAGAAGAGGAAATTGAAAGGGGGAAAATAGAGACGAAGGGAAAAGGGAAAAAAATGCAAATCTTTGGGAGTAATGATTCCGAAAAAATGAATAAATACAGGAAAAAATGTAGGAAATCAACATCAAACTGGGAAAAAGGAACAAAGAAAAGGGGGAAAATGAAGAGGAGTAACATAAACAAAACTATAATTGGAGTGATTGGTATCAATGGATAAAAGAAAAATAGAAAAAAGAGAATTAATAGCAGAGAAAAAAGTGGATTTCATGTTGTTATTGTTATTCATCATCATCCTCATCATCATCACTATTATTATTATTATTATTATTATTATTATCATTATTATTATTATTATTATTATTATTATTATTATTATTATTATTATTATTATTATTATTATTATTAGGTAAACTACACCCATATTTGGGCTCCAATATGTAAAAAAAACATCCCAGTGAAGAAAGGAGACAAGGAAATAAATATACTACAAGAGAAGTGTTAATCAATTTAAATTGAATATTTTCAGAAAAGTGAAAACATTAAAATGAATCTTTCATATACAAACCATTAAAACTTAAAAGATACAAAAACAGGGAGAGAAATAAGAGAGAATAGTGTGCCCGAGCGTACCATCAAGTACTCTAACCCAAGACAGTGGAAGACCACTTAAATTATAGCTTCACTACGTTTACAGTTTCACAATCATTTAATAATAATTCTAACAATAATAACAATATTAATTATAATAATAATAATAATAACAATAATAATAATAATAATAATTCCCAAGGAATACAAAATTTCACCACGGTTTTTCCTTTTATCTTTGAAGCGTGTCGCGTATAATTAACCGTCTGCAGGGGCAAGACATGACAAGGACCACTGAGAAATGCCAGAAGATTCCTCCCGTCATTTCAGGTTACTCAAGAACCAATTAACGCTGAGCGTATTTGGTGTCTCTTCATTTATTGGTTGACGACCATGTCAAGACGTCCGTCACGAATGACGGAGTAGGCCAAGGGGTGAACCCTTTCCAAGGAAGTAAGACCTCGGATGTGCTCAGGTTATGAAGAGGAGTCGGGTTTATGTCTATCTATTTATCTATCTGTATATACATTATGTATGTTTGATATACATATAAGTGTATAATTTATATGTTTATATACATATATACAATACTGTATATATATATATATATATATATATATATATATATATATATATATATATATATATATTCTATATATCTGTATATATATATATACATATATATTCTATATATGTATGTATATATATATATATATATATATATATATATATATATATATATATATATATTCTATATATCTGTATATATATATATACATATATATTCTATATATGTATGTATATATATATATATATATATATATTTATTTATTTATTTATATATACAATATGTATGTATGTATATATAATAATGTACAAATATATTTTATATATATATATATATATATATATATATATATATATATATATGTTATATATATATATATATGTTTTATATATATATATATATATATATATATATATATACACGATGTATAATGTAAATGTACCTGTGTTCAAATACAAATGGCGAATTCATTTACTTGTTTTTGCATGTTATACATATTCCAAAGGGAGGCAAATTCATAGCAAATCGGAAGTATTTATCGAGTCATTGAAAGCAATCGTGCAAATTGTAATTATGAATTTCTCTATGGATTCGAATCGGGTCCCTATCTTTATCATCAGAAATAATAATAATAATAATAATAATAATAATAATAATAATAATAATAATAATAATAATAATGGCACGAAGAAGAAGAAGAAGAAGAAGAAGAAGAAGAAGAAGAAGAAGAAGAAGCAAAAGAAATTATTCTGAAATGTTCGCCGCATAAATTGGAATATTTTCAGTAATTATTAACGAGATTAAAAGGGCTCTCATAAATTATGCCTCTTCAAAGGATGGTGAAATCTGGCTTAAATTTACTTGTTCATCAACTAAAAGTTATTATATTTTGTCCATAGAATATGATTATTTTAGAAACAATTTTCTTTATCTAATTCCATTTCATAATTCAATGGCTATCAAAATAGGTCCACATTAGGATAATGACTTTCTCCCCAAAATGTTCATCTATCTTATAGATTCTACTACTATCAGTCTCTCTTGTGAGCACTAAAACACACACACACTTACATACATACATACATACATATATATATATATATATATATATATATATATATATATATACATATATATATATGTATATATATAAATATATATATATATATATATATATATATATATATATATATATATATATATATATATATATATATATATATATATATATAGAGCCTACTGAATAAAATTCAAACTCACACAACCATCGAGAGATACTCTCTCTCTCTCTCTCTCCCTCTCTCTCTCTCTCTCTCTCTCTCTCTCTCTCTCTCTCTCTCTCTCTCTCTCTCTCATGGCATCATTTCTCAACCCTTCCACACTCAAACCCCAAACCACAAAAGACCCATACATAAGCAAAACATCAATAACCGGAGCAACTGCACCGCCCCTCGGCAGAGGGCATTCCTCTCCAAGCAACTGTAAGTGTCTTGCAATATGCAAATGAGTCTTGTCCTTCAATCGAAGCCGATTTGCAAGACGATACAGACAAGGGATTAACGCTTGCGTTCCACTGGGGAAGCGAATGGAAGGATCGAGGGGGGAGAGGGTGGATGGTAGCATTTATAAGCCAAACTATGATGGTGATGTAATGACGAAAGGGGGAGAAGGGTTGAAGAAGAACACGGATAATGAGACAAATAGAGGTGATGGTTATAGTGATGACGCGCGTCATAGGAATGGCACGGACGGGTGGTGACATAGAAGGTGGTCTGATGATGGACGAGAGAGAGAGAGAGAGAGAGAGAGAGAGAGAGAGAGAGAGAGAGATAAAAATCAGGGCACGCTATCATTTATGCGAAATGATTTCATAAGATTAGACGAGGGGTGATTATCATAATAACAATAATTTATTCATTCAACTCATGACCAAGTGTATATATATACAGTATATATATATATATATATATATATATATATATATATATATATATATGTATATATATATATATATATATATATATATATATATATATATATATATATATATATATGGTTGGTTTCGACCTGGCCTTTCATTAGAAGGGGCTAGCGTTCGATCACAAGTATGAGGTAGAAACTTATTTCTATTTGAACACGATGTTGTGTTGATATTTATCCATATATATATATATATATATATATATATATATATATATATATATATATATATATATATATATATATATATATATATTGCTATTTAGATAGATATCATATGCATAATTTTAATGTAATATGCAAAAAAATAACAATTATAATAAGTATAACTTAATTAGCATAAAATTAATTGTATACTCATTGGTTGTGCTGGAACGATCAAACATTATTATACAATAAAAAAACATAGGAAAACACAATAAAGAGACTCTCAGCACAAAGGCAAGAGATAAGACCAAGAAACCCGTCTATACACCTGCAAGATGAGAGGAAGGGAAAGTTATCCTAAAATGACCCACTTTCTCGTCCTCTAAGTCTTAGTTAGTCGAGAAAACTATAGAGGGAACCAGCCAGCCCAATATGACGACGATGACGACGATGACGACGACAAAGACCAAAATAGTGGTAAAAGAAATGAAGAGGGAAAAAAATTCGAGACGAGAAAAACAACGTGTAATTTCGGGTCATTACAAAGTAAGATGAATTACTCAGCGTCATACAATCTGAGGTCCTATTCCCATGAGGCAATGCTCATAAGGCTCAAATTTCCAGTCCCACTAACCACGATAATTACCCTTCACGCATCTTAAGGCGAGGGCAACACAGCCAAAATGGGTGACTGAAGGTACAGTTACGTTTAATAAATAAGAGCAACGAGAGAGAGAGAGAGAGAGAGAGAGAGAGAGAGAGAGAGAGAGAGAGAGAGAGAGAGAGAGAGAGAGAGAGAGAGAGTTGAACAAGAAAATATTGAATAACTATACAGATGATGCAAATTTCAGTTATATGAAACTGGTTATGAACGCACCTTACCAAACTGATAAAAATAAGAACATTTTGAAAATAAAAATATTCCATTTGACAGAAAAATAATTTTCAATAAAAATTCTTTGATAACAATGGCATAGCTCTTGATATATTCTAAACCCTTAACTGAAAATATTCTGATTTAGATGAAACACGAGTGAACTCAGAGAATAATCAAAATATCAAACAATGAGAAATTTTCACATTAGCACACCCACCCATTACTCAACACAGCTACTGGCCTCAAAGGATATTACTTACTCTCGATACAAAACAAAAGATCTGTATGATTGACAAGAGAGTGAACACCAAACAAGGCGGAGTAATTTTTGCCCCACCTCCCCAAAACCCCTTGACACACACAAACACACACACACACACACACACACACACACACACACACACCACACACACACACACACACACACACACACAAATTAATACCCTGGGTGGGTCACCCAGAGTATTAAAATCTTTTTTTTTTTTTTTAAATTCAACATACAAGTGTAGTTTAATCATGTTGGCGAACAGATGATAAAAACAATGAAACCATAGAAATAAACTTGGAGGCCAAAGAGAGTAAGGCGATTCACCCAGGAAGTTAGATGTAAATTAGAATATTAGTCAATGTTTAATTTGCATGAGCACCCAACGTTATGAATTAATAGCTAGTAATAGACCCAATACGTAAATGGGTTTAAAATATGTGAACAATAATTTCTGTTTTATTCAATGGCGAGAGTTAAATAGTATATGGTAATAGAGAAAACAAAATATTTTACTGGTATGACCAATGCAATGGCAAGGGAGCTCAACTGAAGGAGTACGGTGGTGTATTAAATGAAATAAGAAACATATTTGAGTGAAATCTGTTGCTATTAATTTGAAACAGTAAACAATAATACTGGTGAACCGAACATAGAACTACATAAACATACCTGGTCAGCCAGAAGTAATGTGGATGGATAAAACTACACAAACAGTTTGATTAAATCTAAAGACTATCGGGCTTAACAAGATCTCTAATCATTACAATCGTCAGGTAATTGGAAGGAGATTAATGGCCTACATGGAGCCGGTAAAATATAGTCACGGGGAACCAGAATGAAACTAGATAAAAGAAAGCTGACATCGCAACCCAATCAATTAAGAAATACAGTTACACACTGTGTCTACCTGTACAACTGTAAAGCTTAACTTTTTTAGATTAATTACATGCAACGTAAGGTGGGTCTATCAGTGTTCAGACGGCAATGTAGACGACCTTGCATTCCAACGAGTTCGTCTTCATGCTTGGCTGCAATGGAACGCGTTGGTCAACAACATATTATCTACCATGTCGTCAAAAGCCCGGTATTTCAGCATCCAGGTCCTTCAGTGGACGGCATTTAAGCGTTCGTTCAACCCGGCATCTCTCTGAACTGCTTCTTTCATTCATTTGGGAGACTCGAAGTGCGAGGGATGGGTTGAAAAGCAAGAGTGATTCATGGTTCGTCTGTCGGATCCGTTGCTATTTTCACTCTCGTTTAAAGAGCGTTCACTCCGTCTGGGTCTAGGTGCATTTTTCTTCCAGCTCGGTGATTTGGGTGTAATCCTATGACAGAGATTATTTGCTTGTATAAGGCATTCAATATCACCCATGGACAGTTGTATATCTAATAAATGGGTAAAAATTATTTTGAACCTAAACAAATTGTAGCATTGGTTGTGCTAATTCTCCTCCATCAGTTTCCTGGTAGTACGTAAAATCGTGCGTTTCGTGCCAATAATTATATGTATAAAGTGAACATTGAGTAATAGAAAATTAACGTATATACAGTAAAAGACCTTGAAATCATCACAAGCAAAAAATGAAAAAGGCAATTAAAATTAGCATTTATTAAAATCGTATTATTCTAGTATCCTTGCAAGTATAATAATCGTACAATATATGAAAATAAAAGAACAAGTAGCTAACAAGTTTTATTTCATTTCTTTATCCAGGGGCTTTGCTCTTTAGATTAGTAACGAAATGTCCATTACCTTTTTCTTGCATTTTATAAATATAGATGCTTTTCGCAAATAACTCATTGCCAATTCTCCATGGTACTTAATATAAATAATATTTACTCCTATTATAAAGGTTATGTTTAATTTGGGTGTTTGCTAAGTTTGTCTTTTTTTTTTTGAGGAAGATTCGGTAAAACTGTTTTTTGAGTGAATGGCATCAAGTACTACAAAAGATTTTGGAAGATATAAAGAAATGCACTAAAAAGGTGAAGGAACAAATGGTGAAGGAGACTTATTAGCTTTAGCGGAAGTATGCGGTCTCTAAATTTTCTTGTTTCATTATATATATATATATATATATATATATATATATATATATATATATATATATATATATATATATACATATATGCTATGTAATTGTAAATTATTAAATATTAATATTAATACATGTATACACACACACACATATATATATATATATATAAACATATATATATATATATATATATATATATATATATATATATATATATATATATATATATATACTAAAAATTTTACGATTACATAAGAACGTTTTCCTAGGTTACACACATGAACAATGAAAGATACCCTTTCTTGAAAAATATTCTCCATAAAAGTAGTTGTTAAAACAGTGTAATCTTTTATTCCTTTCGTATGGGTGGTATTTTCTATATCACTTAATAACATGATTGTAAAAGACCCTTTTCGCAAACAAAATTCCCGTGACGTTTACCAGAACAATCAAAGAACACATTCTTACCACCTCGTTTATTCAGAATTTAGATTAAAATTACTTCTTTAAGTTTCGTATGCATAAAATCTTTCCAAACTTGAAAATCTTGAAAAAAAAAAAAAAGGAAAAAAAGGGAAACTCCAGCAAGCTCGTTATCAGTTACCCAGTCAAGCTGACCTTCATGCACGAGGCCATCAATGTTAAGTGAGTTTCAAGCTCCACTCCTGAATATATCAAGTCATAACGGGAAGTTATATTTTATTCTGAAGGAAATGCAACTGTGTTGTGTATTATCATCATCATCATGATTATTATTATTATTATTATTATTATTATTATTATTATTATAAAGGGGAAAAGTTTTTTATAAATAAAAAATAAAACGCTGACATCAGTCGTAATTGCACTAACTATAATTTTAACAGTAGTGACAATATAAAAAACAACAACAACAAATAATAATAATAATAATAATAATAATAATAATAATAATAATAATAATAATAAGAGTAAAAACAACAACAATAAACACTACTTCATACAATTACAGAAGACAATAAATAATATAAAAAAAAAATCACATTACGCATTTCTTACAAAAAGCATATAATATATGAAAGACATTACGTGCGCTACGTACGATATATATGATATTTACAAATTATGAATAACTAAACAACCCCATGTTTAATTAAAAATTACAGAATAAGTAATTGCTTAGACATAAGTTAAAGGAATATATAAATCAACATATAAATTAACTTTTACGAAACGGACTAAATTCTCCTTACTAACCATAAACAAATGAGCATCCTGCTTTAAAATTTCTTACTAACATTCACAAAATATAAAAATAAGAATAAGACAAATAAAATTTTTATCTAAGTGAATTCCTGTTGATGCGAATAAAATAATGTGCACACAAGACAAAACCGTGCCGTAAATATGAAAATAAAATGACCTATAATAAAACCTACGAAAAGACTCAAGAAAAAAAAAAAAAAAAAAATATATATATATATATATATATATATATATATATATATATATATATATATATATATATATATATATATATATAAGCTAACGATGAAGGCCAAATTAATACAAGCAAAGTAACAAACCACCGTATTTCCAAAAAAAAAAAAAAATCAAGAAAAAATCAATGCAAATAAAACCAATAAAAATCGGGATCTGGAATATAAAAAAGGATCTGCTATTAATTTGCATACCAAAGCAGCAAAATGTATAAAAAAAAACAAATAAATTACATTAAGTGGGTAGGATTACTATGCGGAACACTATAAAGAAAGATCAAAACCATATAATCAAGAACTATCATATTCAATCGACCATCTAGATTCTGAAAATACATAGAGTAGTGGTGGCCTGATTTGGAATGAATTTAACCTTCTATTATAATGGACAATATTCATTAGCAGTAATCCAGTGAAGAATTCGATGTGAATATCGAGTTCAGGGGTTAGCATCATAAAAAATATACGAATATATACATGTGTTTTCATCAGTGAATTATGAATAATATACGAATATATACAGGGGTTTTCATCAGTGAATTATGAATAATTGGAAATTGAAAGAGAAAATCCTCGTATTGACAATGGTACCGATAAATAAGTCGGGAAATGAGGGAAAAAGAAAATACGTCGACATGCAAAAGAGATAAACAAAGAGAAGATGAAATAGAAGTATTTAGCATTAGCAAGCTGTCAAGGTCACATACGCCCTGCAAAGTAACGCAAAAAAAAAAAAAAAAAAAAAAAAAAAAACAAGAAATAAGTAAATTCAAGCTTTGATACGTAAATACACAGCGGTGGCCATCACATAAAAGGAGAAAGAGCGAAAAAAAAGAGAGATGCATATCAACAGATATGAAGCTTCAAGTGCCGTTGCATCTCCAGATAATGGACGCACAAGCACTGGAATCATGCACACCACTCCTCACACAACACATATGCAGTGTCATCGCCTTTCCTTAAGGAATTGGATAAAGTGTATCACTTGCACAAACAGAGAGAGAGAGAGAGAGAGAGAGAGAGAGAGAGAGAGAGGAGAGAGAGAGAGAGAGAGAGAGAGAGAGAGAGAGAGAGAGAGAGAATGTATAGCTAACTGAAATTTACATTGATTTTGAAGCAATCCGTACGATATAATCTTTGATAAGACCAATATAAATATAATTACAATAAAATTAGACCAAAAAAGCAAATATTAATATGAAGTGCATACGTCTTGATCATTTAAACAACGAGTGGAAAATATAATATTCAAACAAAAACAATCAAATAACAACTCTAGTAAAAAAAAGAAAAATGTAAAGCTCCGGGTAAAAATGAATCGAGAAAAAGGGAGACCGAATTTAAAATGAGAAGACAAGGAACCCGGGGATATGAAATTGCATAATTCAAGGGCTGTAGGTCGAGACCTGAGTTGTTCTTGTCGTTTTGCATTAGATAAGGAGGGAGGTCAAAGACAAAGAAGAATCTATCAGAGGAAAGAGGTAAAAAACGGTGTAGATAAAGAGACGGAGGAAAGAAAGAGATTATTAAAGGGCAGGTAAGAATATGGGGAGAATTTAATTTTTGTATTATTTTCTGTGGAAGCAAACTGGCTAGGTTTTGACGTAAGAGAAAGGAAAGATATAAAATACCTATATGTCATGTGGAAATAATTATAACAATGAAAATATCAACAGAAAATAATAACAGTGGTATTACCATTGCCATTAATAATATCCTTATCATTATAAAAAGTTATAGATAACCAACATATTTTTAATGTGCTATAGTTGTGAGCCATATGGTAGCACTATATATAGGAAACTATTCATCCATTCATTCGTACACAGCCTACCCTTTCTTAAGCGTATTGCTTTTTAACAGAAAAGAATCAGTCAACCTCTATCATCTCTTAATACTAATAATGACCCTGTTGTTGAGAGTTTACCTTTTTAAAATCATAATATTGAAACTCCTTCATTCTATCCTTTTAGCAAAATGGCACGGCTTCATTGTACGAGTGTCCATACTTATGCAAAATTTATTCACTTTATGGGACTAATTATTCATGGTCTGGAATATTTCATCTAGCAACGCGTCTTTCCCCGATCTAAGTAAACACCGTAATTTCTGCTTTTTACAGATAGTGACTTGGTCGGAGAGAGAGAGAGAGAGAGAGAGAGAGAGAGAGAGAGAGAGAGAGAGAGAGAGAGAGAGAGAGAGTTCTTTCCTTGGCTATCCAAGATTTCCATTGTATTCGGTATTTTGTGAGTCTTTATATTTCATGTGGTTTAAATTTCATTGTGTATACGCTTTCTTTATTTTTCTTTAACGTTTCCTTCACTTCTGCACCCACGTCACGCCTCTTGTCCGGAAGGATTTAACGACACTTGTTAGTTGGATTAATTTCCTCGAGAGAAGAAAAATTATTCAGACATACATAAGCGCACTTTCCCTCAGAATAAAGAAATAGCTAGAGAGAGAGAGAGAGAGAGAGAGAGGAGAGAGAGAGAGAGAGAGAGAGAGAGAGAGAGAGAGAGAGAGAGAGAGTCAAGTATTTGTTGGGATAGCTGAACTTTTGCAAGAACAAACATCACACGGTCTGGAGTTTTTCATAGTTGTATATGCTCTGACAATCTTTCCTGAAGTCATGTTGTTTGACCTCGGAACTCTGTCTCCATCTGGGTACAACCTCTTTCCTTTACGTCAGACAATTTGTAAATTGCAATAGCCAGGTATCCAAATGCGTTTTCGCTGGAAGCGGGGATGGTTTCCGGTCAAAAGGTAAACTAACGATGCGAAACGGATGCCACCAATGAATTTGCTATGAATGTACACGCAATAAATAAATTTATTCTTAATGTGTACGCTCGCTTTTCCAAAAGGCACATCACAACGATAATTGCATTTGCGTCGTTGATACTCAAATTCGAGGTTTGATTGAAATATATCAACATTGAAAAAAGAAAAAAATAAGGACACAAATTTGTGTCAGCATCTGGCTCTAAACTCGGATACTAATAATTGATTTTTCAAATATATTTAAAAAGATTCCATTTAATACCTGTCACAGCCAAAATCAACTTAAATGAAATTTAAATATCTAACAATGACGACATTATCAATAGTAGCATTCTCTGACATATTAACTTTCGACATTCTAAAAAATAGAAAAAAAAAGAAAAAGTTTTCCATCATAATAAAACTCTCTTAATGTTCCAAAAGAGTTACTACTTTCTTCCCGTTTACCTAGTTAAAAGTAAATTGAAAATTACAGGAAAGATATAATGTGTGGACGAACTGTGTAATATCACTTTGCATCAGCCTTACGTGTATATTTTCTCGACATTATTCTATTCAAACTCCTCCTCAGAATATAGAAAAGTAATATTTTAATCACCGTAAAATATTGGTTTTAAACCAAAGCATTTATGGCAACATAAATTTCCCTTAACGTCTTATTTGCATGCAAGAGATCGGGATGCAAGGGATAAGATAATCACTAAAAATATATTCGAGAGAGAGAGAGAGAGAGAGAGAGAGAGAGAGAGAGAGAGAGAGAGAGAGCGGGGGGGGGGGGAATGCCGTTAGACACAGTAATGAAAAAATGCACTATTCACATTAAGTCATTTAGGCACAGTAATGAAAAAATTTACTATTCATATTAAGTATAGTTTCATGAAATATGCATGCAAAAGCAGCAACGTAACACCTATTTCCCTAGTTAGTAGTGTATCAGCACAAAAATTCATTTGATATTAACTGTAAGGCATGTAACTTGAATAATAATAATAATAATAATAATAATAATAATAATAATCATCATCATCATCATCATTATTATTATCATTATTATTATTATTATCATTATTATTATTATTATCATTATTATAACTTATGGTCAAATAACACTAAGGAAATAGATTAGTGCTTGCGTAATTCCACAATGGCAGTAAAATAAGGCAAACTTAGCCCGAATTGGAATTAATGCTAAACAAGATCCTCTCGTACTGCTAAGAAGACAAAGGTGTGGCAGTCTCGTTTAAACTCTAATATATTTCATTTGGCAATAGCTGAGAATGAACAGCATCTTCATCTCTTTATTCGGGCACACTGATTTTAAGATAAAAAAATTTTCCCAATTTTCAAAATTAAAAAAAAAAAAAAAAAAAAAAAAAAAGTACAGGGTCTGGTAGGGAAAATTATTTCAGCCAAGCGAAATTCTAACCTATCAACCCTCTAAAAGGTAACGCTTAGTCCATAAACTATTTAAACCTTGCTGGATACAAATGAAACTAGATTATATTGGTGAGATAATACTCCAACCTTGTGAGAAATGAGCCTCGCGAACCTTAAAATTACAAAACATGCTTCATCTATTCAAAAAACTATGCAGGTAAATCATAACAAAATCGTTTACTTGAAATGTTTCATTCGAGCTACGAACTTAGCAACCCAGATGATAACCATTTCTTTAGTTAAAACATGTTTTTACAACACGGAACAACCAATCCCTCCGCACAAAGAAAAGAAAAAAATGATGAGGATAAAGTTTATTACAACACGAGATGAAAAAGGAATTTCTGTGGATCACGATAGAAAGACAGACGATGTCTGCACATCGACATGGTAAGGAAAAAATATTTTCCCAAACCGTGATAAATGTTTCTCTGATACACAGGAATGTAAGTCGGCGGCATCCGATATTCAGAAAGAACACATTCATCAAAACTTTCCCATTTTTTATCTCTATTTACACGCCTAAAAAAAATTATTGTTGAGAGAGAGAGAGAGAGAGAGAGAGAGAGAGAGAGAGAGAGAGAGAGAGAGAGAGACTACGGTTAATAATCACAAACTTTGTATAACACAAACAATCTCAGTGCAAATCTTACTAATTAAGAGAAAAAAACGTACACAGAACATGGGAAAGGCGGCAAAACCAATAAACTAAAATTCGTATGCAAGGTGAAGCAAAATTATAACTGAAGCATAGTGACTATATATATAAGTTATGTAAGTTTGGTTTTATTCACATAAGGGATACTAAAGTTGCAGAGCGAATGGTGTAGTGTCAAAATTGGCCAAAGTTATAATCAAGGACAATTAAGTTTGAATTTAATGGGTAAATATAAACGCTAATAATAAAAAGCTAACGAAACCAATATTAACAGGAAAAAGTCAATCAAGAATCTATTGTCCTAATGAAAACTTTCCCATATGACACCAAATAACAAATGGACTAAGCGAAGCTATGACTTGCAAATGATGATAAAAAGGGTGAAAGAAAAAGATAAATTCAAATAAATAAAGGACAAATAGGGTACCATTAGTGTAAAAACAGCTTTCCAACTATCTCAAAACTCGCACTTAAATCTATGGAGTAACCTTTGCTAAGCGTCATGTTGTGAGTCTTCGCTGGAGAGATTCAGTCAGGACTCGGTTTGCACGTGAATTCCTCCCCTTTTGGAGCTTCGTTAAGAATCCCCAAGTATCAAGGCAACCTACAACAATTCTATTCGAGTTGAGATTAACATAACGATGTGAGTCAAAACACTTAATAGCAATGCAAGGGTATCGTTAACAATGACCCCCGCCCCTTCCTCCTAAAAAAAAAAAAAAAAAAAAAAAAAAAGGGAATGCAGCACTTTCAAATTAAACGAGGGAAACTATAGTACATTAAGATTGTCAGCCTTATTAAGTGACTTTCTAGAGAATAAGTAGAAACACAGACAGACAATAAAAAAATTAACTCATTCAAGGAATTTACTGAAGGATCGCAATATTGTTTTTCCTTCCCAGAAATTAAGAATATCCGTATACAAATGAAAACGAAACCTTTGGTAAATGTGAAGTGTGTTTATATTCTCTAGTAAATAACTAAAAACAATATATATATATATATATATATATATATATATATATATATATATACATATATATATATATATATATATATATATATATATATATATATATATATATATGTGTGTGTATGTGTGTGTATACATATATATATGTATATACATACACTAGTGTATGCGACCAATCTAAAATGACAGCTAAATATTTACATAGATATGCACACAGATTCAACCCATCTCACGCCTTCCCCTTTCCTGCCTAACTAGAGTACGTCAGTTTATTTATATATATATATATATATATATATATATATATATATATATATATATATATATATATATATATATATATATATATATATTGTATATATAAACCAGGATTCCTCTGATCTTTCATTTTAGATGAGATCAGTCATCTTCTAAAGAGAAAACACTTAAAAATTTCCCTTTTTTCTACAGGTGTCGAGCCAAAGCAAGGCCACGGCCAAAGCCGGTACATTTTCTGATGCACCCCTCGCTCCCTTCCACAAGTTATATGAGAATATCCCGAGCACTTTTTAATACATGATACTTCACGTAGATCAAAGCTAAATATATATTAAAATAGTCAAAATGAAATAAAGTCAACCAAACTGAGGAGCATGAAATTACAATTTCAATGCATGTAAAAGAGAATTATGCAGAAGGGCAGTGGATTTACTACAAAGGAAAACGAACATACAGTAGTTTGTAAGAGTTAAAGAACAGGATATGTCAAAGAAAATCTGGACTGTAAAGTTTGTTAGAGGAAAGGGATATTACAAAGTGAAACAGAGAAACATTTAGCTAAATTTATTAAATAAATTAGATGTGACGAAAAGGATCGATTATAGTGGAGAAAATACAGCGGAATAGGCCATATAATATAGACAAAAAATTGAAATAAAATATAAATATTATGGAAAATAATCATTTTAAATTCTGAGAAAGTCAAGCAAAACAGAAAAAAATACAACTAAGATAATCAAGCAGAAAATTGTATGGAAAGAATAGTTTTACTATATGTTAAACAAATCTAAACGTGAAAGGTTAAGAGATTGATTTACTGATTCGGAATTTTTTTTTTTTTTTTTTTTGGCTTCCTGAAAGGTGAGGAGAAAACATGAGAACGAATATCTTATCTATTTAACGTAAAAGGTTAGGGGAAAATATGATAAATCAGAGAAATCATGCGAAAAAGGGGAGAGAAAAACAGCAATAATTCTTGAAGGTAGACGAGAAATAAAGAAAGAAAAGATACAGAATCTGATAAAGGAGGTCAACTACAAAACCTGCATAAAAAGGAACTACGTTAGAAATAAAACAAGTGAAAAATAATAAAAAAAAAAGAGAGAGAAAAGAGGATATGCCAGAAAAAATCATTGCGAAAAAGAAGCAGAGAAGACGAAGAAGAGAGGGTATAAAGTGGAGTAAAAGAGATCTTTCACCATCACGATAAGCTAAAGGTCAATCACATCGACTCTGGTCTGGAGTAAGGAAATCAAGAACTCAGAGTCTCTCTCTCTCTCTCTCTCTCTCTCTCTCTCTCTCTCTCTCTCTCTCTCTCTCTCTCTCTTCGTCTGGTCGTCTAGAGGTGAAACTGAGTGTTTCATTCATGATAGTTAATATAAAAGTAACAAATATGCAAGGACATTTTATTTTCTATTTCTCTTTTGTGTGGTAGAGAAATGTTACAGGGAACATGTAAGTTTGTTCTCTTGCATGATTCTCATTATATAATGAAAACAAATACATTTGCAATCACACATACACACATATATAAAAACAACAACAAATGCAGCCCTTCTAGTCAACTGTAGGCCAAAGACCTCAGATATATCAATTCATGTCTGGGGTTTGGCCAGTTTTCATCACAACGCTGCCCAGTGTAGATGGTGATGGTAAGACAGTTTCGTCTGATCGCTTACAGCAAACCAACCTGATATGGGTGGCCCTGAATAGTACAGCTTTGATGATATGCATATATATATATATATATATATATATATATATATATATATATATATATATATATATGTATATACATACATTCATATATATATATATATATATATATATATATATATATATATGAATACATAAATATATATATATATATATATATATATATATATATATATATATATATATATATATATATATATATATATATATTAATTAACCTGCGTGAAAAGCTTTACCCTCGGGCTCTGCGGATATTAAGGCAATTGTTTTCAGAAACTTCTTTTACACCGTTTAATCAGTGTTTTCCAGGTTTACCTTTCCGCTTGCTTCCTTAACACATCACGGTGGTGTTTTTTTTTTTTCTTTTTTTTTTCTCATAAACGTACTGCCTCCCGTTCATCCAAAAATAATTACAGAGGTAAACGTTTCTACTTGTCACCAAGTCCACTGGGAATCATTGACATACGGACTCCTTAATAACTTCTGTAAAGATGATCAATTGTCTTAGCAAAATTCTATAATCTTATAAAAATAACCTTTCCCTGGGAAATATATACATGACTCTCATTGGTTATAATTAAAGACGATCTACCCAAAAGACTGAAACATTGATGACATAAAACTAGTGGCGATAACATATTATCTCTTCATTTTCATTTAAACTGCAGATATCTTTAGGAATAACATATCTGTCAGTTCTTTTTGTAATGGAGAACTAAATCTGGAAACAATAAAATATCTTTGAAAAAATTGTTAGATTGCAAAGAAAAATCTGCCAGCGACCACATATCTACCTCTTAATCGAAGGAAAAGTATACACATCTTTTTATAAGTAATAAGATTACAATATAAACTTCCATAAATTTAAAAACAAAAATCTTATAACGCTAGAAAATGCAACAGATCCAATTATAAACATTTAAAATAAACAACACTATAAATCTAGAGAGGGTGATATATTTCTTTATAAAATTTATATCTAATATTGAAAGGGATTTTTTTTTTATATATCAAGAAAGGATGACATATCCTTTGTTATCCTCAAAGACAAGATATCCCATTGAACCCTTTATGAAAGCCTCCCTTGAGTGGAATCAAATATGTTTTCAGCTTATCAGCAGCATTCAGTCTGTCGCTTCGTGTTATTGCAAGTTGGCTCATCAATTTACTCCGACCCGTTTACCTCATTCTCGAGACGTCAAGGATATGCCCTTCCTTCACAAACAAGCATTCATGGATTTCATTTCACTTCTAGGATCGAATTTCGAGGAATTTCCTGGGAAATGCCGGCCTTGCCTTTTGAAATTTCCATGAAAGAGATCTTCAGATAGGGTATTAATCTGTTCGAAGGACCTTGCCATCTTTCACTACATTCAACAACAACAGCAAATGCAGCCGTTTCTAGGCCACTGCTGGACAAAGGCCTCAGACGTGTCAATTCGTGTCTGGGGTTTGGCCAGTTTTCTTCACCCTGCTGGCCAGTGGAGATTGGGGATGGTGGGAGATTTTCGGGAGATTTTCGTCTGATTTTCACAGCAAACCAACCTAGTATGGATGGCCTTGACCAGTACAGCCCTCCTAATTATGGCGAAGCACAAACTCTTTCACCACGTTAATGTATCTCCGCTCACTAATGTTGTTTTAAGCTTCAAAGTGCAAAATAAATGTATGAATTTCCTTCATGGCAAAATAAGCAACACAAAAATTGATTTTTGCTGTTAATACTATTCGATAAATGAGCTTTTAAAATCCATTATACCGTCAGTGATTCTTTCTTCTGTCAGAATAATGTCGATAGCTGTATCTTTACTACTTCAGAATATCTTTTCAATGTTTAAAAGATGTCAAGACCCAATAACGAATGTTTTAAAAAACTCACCCCAATTCAGATATATACCTGAACATAATAAATTCTTCAGAATACATTTCAATTTTTACCAATCTTCATTGCGTATATTCATAACAGAGATTTATGTAGCCTACAGATGCATGAAAACATTACCCAAACTATGGGGCTGTTTCTAATCAACTGTTCATACAATTAATTCCGCAATTACTGCTGCTCTCTCTCTCTCTCTCTCTCTCTAGAGGCGCTTTGTGTAGCCCGTGCAACTGGCAATATGGTACCACGTTCGAGTCTCGGATCGGACGACGGTGGACAGATAGGAGCGTTCTTCAAAAAATGGAGTGTCACTATTCACATACTTGTTTTACTTGTTTTGGGTTTAAATCCAACCCTCCACTGAAGTCGAGTGAACTACTCGGGCGGGTCCATATCAATCATCTAACAAAACATTTTCATTATAACTTATACAATTCCTTGATTGTAGCATCTTCCAAATCATATGATCTTGTGAAAAGTAATGTCTTTAGTTTCTTCTTAAATTCAATCGTTCCCTTTAGGTCCTTCATTTCAGTTAGCAGTTTATTATAATGTCTAGGCGCACAGTAGCTAAAAGCCCTTTCACCAAATTTACTAGTTGTTCTTGGTTCAGATAGTCTATGTCTGTCACTCATGTGTCTTATGGTAACATTTGTTTCTAGTTCTAGTTTGTTCAGGCATTCTTTTAGCTATTTTGGTTCATTTTGGTGCAGTATCTTAAACGTTAGTAATAGCAGCTTGTATTCAATTCTCGCCTTTACCGGCATCCAGTGTAATTTAATTAGGGCAGGGGTAATTCTATCCCTATTTTGTAGTCCTTTTATTAATCTAGCGGCTCTGTTTTGTACTCTCTGAATTTTCTTCAGCTGATAATTTGGTAAGCATAGAACAGCGAGTTGCAGTAATCAATTCTTGAAAATATGTGGTGATTAATGAGTATGGCCATAGATTTTTCATTTAAGTATTTACTAATAAATGCTATGTTTTTAATGTGATAGTTACAATTTCTTACCATATTATTTATATGTTCATTAATTGTCAGTCTATCATCCATGGTTACTCCAAGATTTCTGACGGATTTCTTTAGGTTAATGATCGATTGACCTATTTCAATTCTTTGGAAGCATTCGATTCTTTTTATATCTTTTTCATTTCCAAAAATAATACATTCACTTTTATCTTCATTGAACTTGAGCTTTTTTGTTAACATCCAAGCCTTAATGTCATTCATTATTTCTTGTATCTTTCTTTTAGCTTCATCAACTGATGCTATTGGGAAATAGAACTGGGTATCATCAGCGTATATTTTAAACTTAACTCTGCGAGTTTCAAGTATATTTGCCAGTTCAATCGTGTAAATTTCAAACAGGAGAGGACCTAGTACACCGCCTTGAGGCACACCTTTGGTTAGTTTTCTTGTCTCAGATTCAACATTTGATATTACTACTTTAACTTTGTGGTTTTCAAGATAACTCACAAACCAGTCATATGCTCGTTCTACAATGCCCACAGCTTTAAGGTCTTCCATCAGATATGTATGTTCTACAGTATCAAATGCTGCACTTAGATCCAGCATCACAAGAATGCAACACTTGCCATTTGTTTATAATTTCTGTTATGTCATTTTTAATCGCTAACACTGTTGTTTCTGTGGAGTAATTTTCTCTGTATGCATATTGATCATCAGGTTGGCATTAGATTGTTTCAGATATTTCCAGGTTTGTTCGCGTACAGCAGTTCAAAATAACTTTCGAAAAATATGACAGATTTGATATTGGCCTATATGAACTTAAATTGTCTTTGTCACCTTTTCCTTTATAGACATAAGCAGTAAAGTGGGTTCTTAGTTATTAGGCACTACCATTGTAGGTCGAAGCTAGGGTGGAGAAAGAATCAGATAAAGAGAGAAAAAACCTGACGTGAGTGTATCTGTCATTACTTAACGGGAGAGCCTCAATAAAGTATTTTTTCCACCCTACGGGAAGAGAATTTGCGACTAAATACCAAACTAAAATGACCAACGAGCAAAAATTCGAACAGCATTGATCTAAATGATTTAGATGCCAAATTATAGAGAAACCATTCAAGATACATATACTAAAAAATCATTTTCTCTCTCTCTCTCTCTTCTCTCTCTCTCTCTCTCTCTCTCTCCTTCTCTCTCTCTCTCTCTCTCTCTCTCGTGTGTTTCCAGCATATCTTTTGATCTGCAACGTATTTCTTGATCTATGAACCAAAAAACAAAAGAATAATCTTCTCAACTGAAGGTGAGCATTCATTCGTAAATTAATTTGCTAATCAGAGAGCCAAAACTGAACTCTCTTGCTTGGGTAAAACCACTGACCTCTCTTTGG
>NC_090735.1:120800857-120813357 GCF_036898095.1 Palaemon carinicauda | reverse complement strand
CTTCGATATTTTTAAGTTCTCTAGTTATCTTCTAACGTGTACGTGTAAGTAACATCTAAGTATGTAGTGTACGTGAAATACAAAGTCTGTTACATATTTTCCAAGCTTTCTTCCTATTCTAGTGTTTGTGTATTATAGGTATTGAAAATTTAAAAAGAAAATAGGCTCTCACTGTCTGTAAGTGTATATACCGTAATTACGTATAAAAAAAAGATTTTGAAATATCACCTTAAAGACCGATTTCCAAACTTGTTCTTTTCTTATAATCTGTGTACATGTGCATCGGTATATATGGTAAAATTTCCACGCACATTTCCTATATTTTCTCTGTCTCTCAGCAATTGCTAGTAGGCCTCTCTCTCTCTCTCTCTTTCTCTCTCTCTCTCTCTCTCTCTCTCTCTCTCTCTCTCTCTCTCTCTCTCTCTCTCTCTCTCTATATATATATATATATATATGCGCATATATATATACGCATATATATATATATATATATATACTATATATATTATATATATATATATATGTGTGTGTGTGTGTGTGTGTCCGTCTAATTTTGTGTATGTACGAATCGAACAGAAATTATAAGCTTTCCAAGAGTAATATGCGTTCTCAATTTCTGCATGTATGTGGGACTTTCATAACATGTGTGTGTGTAACCACGTTTGGCTGCATGTATGTATGTATGTATGTATGTATGTATGTGTGTGTATATGTATTTGTTTGAAAGAACATAAAATTCTCACTCTTTCAACAAGACAGGTTTTAAATATGTGGACATCTTAATAATTGTGTGAAAATGTATGAACAGACTAAGTGAGGACTACCAAAAACGTTGCTCCGGCTGTATGCTGGAAGTGATACTACGTACGTACTCACCTTAACATGAAAGTGAGCACGTATGTTTGTGTATTATGCAAGTATGCGGGTGCGTGAGAAAAGACCCAAACAATTCTTCGCCTATCAGCGGGAAATGATTCTAAAATGTCATTACCTTCGGTCGTCATCCAACGCCTTTTGAGACCCTGACAATTTGTCCCAGGCTCTGTTTGGGGTCGTCGTTCTATTTCCACGTTTTGTCCAAATCCACTTTCCTTCTTTCTTTTCCTCTCAGTTTCCCTCCCTTCCTTTCTTCTTTTTTCTTCTTTTTCCTTTTCCTCTTTTTTCTTTTCTTTTATTTTTTTTTTTTTTTTTTTTTGCTTTTTCGAGAGGATGACGTTTTATGTTCCTGTCACTTTTGATTATTTCCTCCTGGTTCCCTCTGATTTATTCTTTTCAGTTTTAAGGTTCTTTAATTCTGCAGATTTATTAAGCTTCAAGCTAGAAATCATGTTAATTTTTGTTCCTTTCCATCCCATTTTTGCAATGACAACCCTAGGTATATGTTTTCGGTGGGTTAATTTTCCATAACTGTTATTTCTTATTATAAAAAAAAAAGTCCTATAACTTAAAAAAACCATGTTATTTTCCTAATTAACAGAGAATTTCCTGAGCCCATCCAATATCCCCAGAAAGTAAGTCTTAGTGATCTATGCCGAGATGAATATTAAAAAACAAAATAATAACAATGACTAAAACAACCATATTATCAATATTACCGAAGAATACATATCATGCTACCCATAACAAATCCTTGATTAATAGTAGAAGACAAAAATATCGGCCACTTATACACAAATCAGAATTTAAGACATTGGCGTAAAGAAATCTCAGGAGGTTAAGGTACTAAAGATATAAGATATCGCAAAAAAAAAAAAAAAAAAAAATATTACACTTCACTGGGCTAACATACAAGGCCCATATTATCAACTATATTAGACCTCGTACTTTGTAATGCGTGACCTCCTTGTCATACAAGTTCAACAGGAATTATAAATCTTAGAATCCAGGCTTATCCAAAAGAGCTTTTCCATCTCTGTTGACCCCAATGAAATCGAATAGTCCATTACAGTTTGCCGTATCAAAAGCTTAAATCGAGTCCCTCCAAATACCTCTTTCTTCATTTCCCTTCATCAAATTATTAACGCAACCTATCGGCCCGATACCATTAAAGCTAAAATCTGTTCTTCGTCAAATGCAAAGGGGTGAAGACGGTTGCCATAGTTGACCCAGTTGTTAGAGTACTCCTACCCAGTGACGAGCAAAGGTGTTTTTTTTTTTTCTTTTTTTTTTTTTGGGGGGGGCATACGCTGTCCCAATTTAGATTGATGCTTATCATAAAATGTTTATGCAGTATGTTGCTTATAATCATATTAAAATATATGAAAAGAAATCTTGATGGTTATCATATAATGTTTATGCAGTATTTTGTTTATAATCATATTAAAATATATGAAAAGAAATCTTGATGGTTATCATATACATATGAAGTATTTTGCCCATAATCATATTAAAATATATGAAAAGAAATCTAAATAAATCAATTTAAAAATGTTTTCCATTGCTCAAAATAAAGGAAACTTTTATAATCATACCATACATGCAAAAATCTCTCTCTCTCTCTCTCTCTCTCTCTCTCTCTCTCTCTCTCTCTCTCTCTCTCTCTCTCTGTATCTTCACCAAGGCTCTGCAGCTACATGAGAACTAACTCAGTTACCATTCTTGGGAGGAATTAACTACAACGATATCGAGGAAACTTTGCGGCCAGTCGGATTTCTTGGGATGGCATTCAACAGGCAGTTGGAACATACCTAGCTCAGAATGTCCCAGTAATTCTGGCCGTCAGCATCTCTCTCTCTCTCTCTCTCTCTCTCTCTCTCTCTCTCTCTCTCTCTCTCTCTCTCTCTCTCTCTCTCAGACCATCCCAGACCATCCAAGACTGGAAGATGCAAAATACACAGGAAGATGCATTAGCAACTCTCTGGTGGATATACGAGGTCCTCACACTGAGGGACCTGGGGGAACCCAAACAAAAAATAAGGCAATAATAAGGTAAGGTAAGGTAAGGTAAGGTAAGGCTCTCTCTCTCTCTCTCTCTCTCTCTCTCTCTCTCTCTCTCTCTCTCTCTCTCTCTCTCTCTCTTAATTTTGTCAGGAAAATATCTCTTTCTATCTTTGCGCCCGGAAAATCTCACGTTCTTAATTATCACATTCTCTTTATTTTTACTTTAGCGTCCGATATATCTTTCTCGCTTACTACATGGTCATGACAATCGGTTTTTTTTTATTCTTAATTTCCGCCGCAAAAATCTCTTTCTATTTAATACTTTTTCTTCGGGAAAACCCTTTTCTCTTACATACCTTTGCGTCTGGGAAATAATAATAATAACAATAATAATAATAATAATAATAATAATAATAATAATAATAATAATAATAATAATAATAATAATAATAATAATAATAATAATAATAATTGCGTTAGGATATTCCTTTACTGATTTAGCGTCATGAAAATTTGTCTCCTCTCATTCTTATTTTTTAGTCTGGAAAGTCTCTCCGTAAATATATTTACCCAAGTAAAGTTTCTTTTTCTTACTTTTGTCGGAAAAATTTCAATCTCTTTCTTTCTTTTGTCGGGAAAATTTCATGATCTTCCTTACTTTTGTGGAGTTTCTTTTCCCTAAAGCGTCAAGTAATTTTTTTTTCTTTTGTTCACTATGGTATCAAGAAAATATTTCTTACCATCATAAGGTTTATTTTTTTATTCAATGTATTGAATCCCTCTTAAGATCACAATATGGCTTCCGATATCCAAACACAGATTTAGTATAGTTAAGACAAATGAAAATTATGACCATCCTTTACGAATAAATCATATTATTGCCGAAATCTCGGCTTTGCACAAACTACGTCCTCGCCTTAACAGAGGAATAAAGACTAAAATCATTCAAATCTTTAAAAATAAAAAAAATATTACAATCTCTGAACAATCTGCAAAGCATATTGTCCAAACGTCGATAGTGCCATCTAAGGATATGCACTTTCCATGCAGCTACGTCTTTGTGGCATCGTAAATGTATCGAAACATGCTCGCCTTGCTTCAAACGGTTTCCAATAATCCCGCAACTATGCACATTTATTATTATCGCAGTTTATGCGTAGGTGAAGTGGCATATACGCCGTTTCTGGACCTTCATTTGTGTTACAAGATAAAGGTGCTGTAAATATTTGCAATATGGTTTTAACATCCAATCACATACTTATCACACAAATAAAACTCTATGATCTTGAATCTTTAAAAACACTTCACTGTTTCCAAGCTTAAGTAGCCTTTCTGCACATATTGGTTGTTTTTAAAAAATAAAATAATCTATATACGCTCTTGGTTAAGTACTGCACCCGCACCAAAGAGCAACTCGAATTAGAAAACAAAATGCCACCAAGTCCTACGATATAAAATATCTTGTACGAAACACTTTCACGCGAGGATTGATTGACTGATTGATTGCCATATTTGTTTCATAAAAATTCCAATGCAACTGACATAGTCAAAGGCGTAAATACTACAGTAGCTCAACCGTATTCTTTTATAACGCAAAATCGATAACCATATAAATATATATTTCAAAAACCGAAATCCTACTTCAGTGTTTACATATTAACACAATATTATATCTTGCTGTTGTTCATTAAAACGATATTCAAGGATCAATTCATGCTGGAGCAATTATGGTACGGAGTACCATCAAAAGTAATTATAACTGGAATTACATTTACTGCAATGAAAACGCTGTTTTCAACAGATAAGCAAATTCCCTAAATCCATTTCTGCAATTATATTTCCAATGTCAGTTGCGTACTTGCTAATTCGACTTCATTATGAGATTATAGCTGTCAATAGGAACTACCAGTGAAAAAGATTTACGACTTTTTGAGCACAAATAGTTGGGAAACATGAGATTTTTAGGCGCTGAGAAAAAGGGAATCTCTTATGAGTATCTGCCGCATGGAGTAAGCATTGCCTCACAAAGTAATTTTTCCCTAATTTATATGAAGGTATACATTTTGACAGAATAATTACTCACGTCTTCGAATTTCTTCACAGCCCTCCCCACCCACCCACCGGCGAACAGCATTCAATTAATCGTACATAACTCAACGGTTTAGTAAACGTAAGCACGAAGGGTGTTAACAGAAATGCATAGGTTTTGTTCTTTTCCTTGGCCAACTCAGGGATTGAGAACAGGTTTACTTCCTTAGAAGACGTTATATATTGCCTGGCTCTTCCGGCCAGACGCGGGCTCTTGCAATACTGCAGTCCATAACCCTTCGAAAACAAGCAGAATATCGTCAGTACTACTAAGAGAGAGAGAGAGAGAGAGAGAGAGAGAGAGAGAGAGAGAGAGAGAGAGAGAGAGAGAGAGAGAGAGAGAGAGAGAGAGAGAGAGAGAGATATTAGACACTGAAACGTGAGTACGCTATGAGAACTAACGACCGATAATGCTCGAGCGGGAGAGACGGTCTCCCAATGTTCTTGATATACGATGACCTTGATAAGAGGAGGGATCAGTCATACGTACGAAGTTAATTGCACCATGAAGTCCGTGAGGATAAAGAGACGGCGACTGACGGAACTACTTTTGTCGTATAGCATCGGTTTTTCGAAGTTGGTGGAAATATGATGGATATGACAGATTTTTTAGTGAACGATAAAAATAATATAAAAAATAGAAAGAAGCATATCTAGACAAAAGGAGAAAGTGGTTGAGTTCTTTTAAAGAAGTATAGAGTGAAAGGTTTTTTAAAACTACCCTACATATGAAAAAAGGAAATGCTAAGGGAAATCAGCCATATAATAAGAACAAACTGAATAGCTGAAGAAAGCTAAAATGAATCGATAATATATAAAAAAGAAAACAAGATGCTTGAAGAAACTTAAGCTTCAAATAAAGCCTGCTTTTATGATGTGATAAAATAGAATGGAAATAAAAGAAGACTTTTGTAAACAGAATATGAGCCACTCGACACTGATAGTCATTCACTGAAGGGAAACTAAAACCCTTTTTTTCTTAAATTGTTAGAAAAAAATAAAAGAAAACAATAAAAAAAAAATTAAATGAGATCAAATTGGGATATGAAAATTATCGAGTAAATCTATATGATTGTTTTCTGTATACAATTTGCATGGAAGAAATCAATGCAATAAATAGAAAGAACGAGAAAAGGGGAAAGACGTCAAACATAAGCCAATCAAGTATGGCAGAGGAGAGGGGGACCTCAACTGCGATAAGATATCGCGAACTCTCCATGCAAGTGCCTCTCACAGCCATACAACCATACTTTCTTATAGCCATGCGTTCCTATGGCCGTACTCACATCAATTGCGCTCTCCAAATGGATGGTCTGGTTTGCATCAAATACATTATAGATGAGAAAGGGCCATAAATACTTTGCCACTTAAAGAATTATATGAAACCTAATTGAGAACTGCGATACTCGGAAGGAAAATCGAAAATAAAAATCATGATTTGTATGTACAGAATTCGGGTCATAAATTACGGACACAATGCACACAAACAAAACATGCTTAGAATTCTGGGATAGATTTTTTAACTAAAAATATTCTTTTTGGGCAGGCAAGTCGAATTTGAGATAAAATGGAAAGAAACATGAGCAATCAGAGATTTCTGACCTCCGCCAAACGTCAATAGAGTCGTCCATAGCCTAAGGTCTATATGTGGTGGAAATTTCGTCAAAATCCGTCAACTTGTTTTGACGTTATCTTTAAAATGGCAAAAACCGCAAATCCGGATCTGGATCAAGATCATCTCCAAAATTAATGGGGTCGTATGACATATGATCTATAAGTGGTGAGAATTTCGTCAAAATCCGTCAACTTGTTTTGACGTTATCTTTAAAATGGCAAAAACCGCAAATCCGGATCTGGATCAAGATCATCTCCAAAATTAATGGGGTCGTATGACATATGATCTATAAGTGGTGAGAATTTCGTCAAAATCCGTCAACTTGTTTTGACGTTATCATTAAAATGGCGAAAAATGCAAATCCGGATCTAGAATCCGGAACCGGATCATCTCCAAATTTAATGGTGTTGTTCATGACCTAAGACCAATATGTGGTGGAAATGTCTTCAAAATCCGTGGAGTAGTTTTGACGTAAGCCTGTCCACAGTGGGACAGAAACACAGACAAATAAACAAATTCTATTTCATAACCTCCTAGGCGGAGGTAATGAAACAACACATACAGTACACACATACGTTCATATATATATATATATATATATATATATATATATATATATATTATATATATATATATATATATATATATATATATACATATACATATGTATATATAATAAATATACATATACATACATATATATATTATATATATATATATATATATATATATATATATATATATATATATATAAAGGTAGATAGATAGATAGAAAACGACGAATAAAGACAGTACAAACTTGAAAATAACCAAACACCCGAATATGGCCGAAACCAGAAACCACACACCACCCCCATACGAGGAAAAGGAAAATGAGACACGACAGGAGTTTTATTCATAATTCGTTGGACCCCTAAATGACAGTGGAAATAACAAATAAATAAACATAACTGTTCTGATGTCACTGCTTATTAGCACACGAAAAAACATTTTTTTCCTTACATGTATTTTTTCTGGCACGGGAAAATGTGCTCATTACGAACTCTACAACGAAATTCACACTTGAATGTGACATGAACTTTAAGAGGTCCAGCATGCAATATCACCAACTATATAACAGATGGTCTATGAGGGATTTACAATATTTAAACAAATCAAAATGGATGCACGAGTAATTTTACGAGCAATAAATATGGTTTCAAATATATGACAGAGCTAGAATTAGAACGTTTCAGGGGAAATATATAATTCAAATAAATGGGACACGCACCATTCCACCGGGGTTTCAACTTCCCCAATTGCCCCCAGTGAAGCAGAGCAAAGGATTAAACATCCTCCAAGAGGTGATAAATAGATCAAAACCCCATAAAATAAGCGAAGTTGGGCGCTTAGGATCATTTCCACCAAATGGAATCGATGATTAATTGCCCAACAGATGGCGTACGAGTTCCTATTCATAGATTTACAGATGGAAAGAAATTCTTACTCCGATATCGACGCAAATGAAAAGTTAGCGGCATCAATGTCATCATCATCAAAACTAAATCTAAAAAAAATACACTACAAAGCTACAAATTTACTTTTAAAAGCATTCATCGTTAATAACCTGGCATTTATATCAAATAAAGCTCGCTTCCCCGAAGATGTAAGACTCAAACACATCTCTTTGCAGTATTTCTGAACATCTGCTCTTAAATCCATAGCAATTTATTGTCCCCCCAGCATTCCATGAAAGCATTATACCATTAGATCTGACACTTTATACATGGCATTTTTAGCTACTGAGAATGTCAACGCAACTAGAAACTGTTAAGGAATGCCACATGACGGGATAAAACAAATGCTTCTGAATTTTTTGTCGTTCTTACATTCAACAAAGAAAACATTATAATGATCATTATCATTATACATCGGAAGAAATGGTAATCATTACATATCAATTTTACTTTTATTGCACAGAATTAATGAAAGAATTAAAAAACACACACGCACACACACTTGTATATATGTATGTATGTATGTATGTATGTATGTATGTATATATATATATACATATATATATATATATATATATATATATAATATATATATATATATATATATATATATATTATTATTATTATTACTATCCAAGCTACAACCCTAGTTGGAAAAGCAAGATGCTATAAGCCCAGGGGCTCCAACAGGGAAAAATAGCCCAGTGAGGAAAGGAAATAAGGAAATAAATAAATGAAGAGAACAAATTAACAATAAATCATTCTAAAAACAGTAACAACGTCAAAACAGACATGTCATATATAAACTATTAACAACATCAAAAACAAATATGTCATAAATAAACTATAAAAGACTCATGTCCGCCTGGTCAACAAAAAAGCATTTGCTCCAACTTTGAACTTTTGAAGTTCTACTGATTCAACTACCCGATTAGGAAGATCATTCCACAACTTGGTAACAGCTGGAATAAAACTTCTAGAGTACTGCGTAGTATTGAGCCTCGTGATGGAGAAGGCCTGGCTATTAGAATTAACTGCCTGCCTAGTATTACGAACAGGATAGAATTGTCCAGGGAGATCTGAATGTAAAGGATGGTCAGAGTTATGAAAAATCTTATGCAACATGCATAATGAACTAATTGAACGACGGTGCCAGAGATTAATATCTAGATCAGGAATAAGAAATTTAATAGACCGTAAGTTTCTGTCATATATATATGACTAAACCCATTTCCCTTCAGCATAGGTCCCCAGATATTCAATTCTCTCCTTTCTTTACAACAGTAACCTTAAGTGTATGTGTAACCACATCCTGATATGCAACCGATTCATTAAAAAAGCGATATCCTTCCTTTTCAATGTTTTCCCTAATCTTGATTCATTTTGGTTTGAAAGAGGGTCAAAATTAAATAATGCAGCTACGCGCTTTCATTAATTCATTCTCTCTCTCTCTCTCTCTCTCTCTCTCTCTCTCTCTCTCTCTCTCTCTCTCTCTCTCTCTCTCTCTCTCTCCAGCAAGCAAGGCTAGGGGGAACTGCTGGAAGCGTTCCTCTGTCCACCTTGGCAGTGAATTATGTACAGTGCCTATGTTACTAGTTAGCCAACCGTTGTGAATTGAAGCTAGGGTAAAGAGACAAAGGGATAGAGAAGAAAACTGGTGTGAGTGACTGTTTCCGTCATAACACTCATAACACTTGTATACCATCAAAAAAAAAAAAAAAAAAAAAAAAAAAAAAAAAAAAAACCACCTAGCCTCGAGAGGTAATCCTCGTCCTACGAGTCTTTAGCAGCCTACTTTTGAAGAATTAAGTGTTACCATTGACTGCCATGTTGTTTGTTACTTTGTTTGTGCTATTTACCCATCGAATGGCATCCTCCATTCTATACAAGATTCATTCCAGTACCAAGACACCGTTCTCATACCTTATATGAGTATTCTTTCAATGTCTAACTTGACAAAGTCTAATGAATAAGCTTTTATCTAACTACAAACTCAGATATTGAAACTAATATGGACCGTTCAGCGCCGCTATATATATATATATATATATATATATATATATATATATATATATATATGTAGGTATGTATGTATGTATGTATGTATGTATGTGTATATATATATATATATATATATATATATATATATATATATAAAATAATAATGAGGCTCGTTCAACGCCACTGCACACACACACATACATACATACATACATACACAGACACACACACACACACATATATATATATATATATATATATATATATATATATGTGTGTGTGTGTGTGTGTGTGTGTGTTCCCTTACTCTTCTGAATGGCACATATATATATATATATATATATATATATATATATATATATATATGTGTGTGTGTGTGTGTGTGTGTGTGTATGTGCGTGTGTGTCTATGTGTGTGTGTCGTTCACATCAACATAATATTTAGCAAATGTTGAACAAAGTTTATACTGGGTATTGAAGTGAACATACTCTATGCCAAATCCGCTACCAACAGAAAAATTAAAACGCAACAGAAAGCTATCCGACAATATATATCACATACACTAGGTCCTTTAACAATGAGTGTTTTATGCAAAAGTAATTAGATTTGAAAAATAAAAAAAAACGATCAAACGAAAAAGAACCATCATCCCAAGGATCAAAGACTTCGGAGTGTGAATCTCGTCGTCAGCATTTAATTACGATAAGAGGAAAGTGAAAAGTGAAGGGAACGGTTTATAAAATAAAAATGCAACTCTGGAAAAGATGTACCGAAAAAATAGAAGCCGGTAGGGGAATAAAAATGTAAAAAAAAAAAAAAGGAGAAAAAAACTGTTTGATCCGACATACAATAAGTCAACGTGTCTGGAGAAGAAGAAGAAAAAAAGATCATCGATCTTTTCGAATGACCGAATTCGACATTTTGAAAAAAAAGGATTCTTATTGCAAGAATCATAGTTTGATTTTCAGAAATCGAAAAATTGGTTTCCATTCGAATCTAAGCAATTAACTTCTATCAAAATACATAAAAACAAACAGCTGATTTCGATCTGAAATTAAACCCTTCCATGCATCTTACCTTTTTCTGTAAACCAGTAATTTTTTGTTTATTACGTCATTCGCTATTTTATATTAAAAGAAAAAAAAAACAGATTTGAATTTGACATTGAATTCTTCTATAAAATGTTTTAGCAAGACTGGCGCTTTCTCAACACCATAAACAAATCCACCTCCGCCCATGACGAAACTGTAACCTTGAGTTAAACTAGACGCGACCTCTTTAAACCGTCGTCACACTGAACCTTCTATCCTTGACCTCAGACGGTCACCAGTAAAGGCCAGTGATAAATGCAATTCCCTTGCCCTGTCCACCCTCTTTCTCTCGCACTCTATTTTCCACCCTTTCACAGGATGGTCTCTCCTGGCGAAATGACTTTACCTCAACGCAAGACTCCCCTCACCCTACCAAAGACCCACCACCCACGTGTGGGCCTTGGACCCCTAATGGCCTGCCTGTCTACTTGAGCCAATGCAGGTTTGATAGCGATGCCGGATATAGGTCGGGCGGCATCTCACCCTCTGCAGAGCCTTCTGCTATCATGACTGTCCCTTCAGCCTACGCGCCCTCAATAACCTTTGAAGCCGAGATCCCAGCTTTCTCCTCAGAACGTTTCCTATGTTTTGGTTTGTTTGTTTACCCCAGAATTAAGCTTTGCGACGGTACACGTAAAAGAGGCAACTGCGCGAGACGCTTCTGAATTTCACGTGTTTGTTTGCTTGCTAATCCCTTAAACGAATTCCCCTCCCAAAGGACTGGGTGCCAGGAACCTGGCTGCGAGAGTTCGCTTTATCTGAAGGCTGCTGCGGCTTTGCTATTAAAAGAAAACCTCCGAACGATGCCCTGTGGGGATTTAGCTCCTAGATTCAAACCTTTCTTTTGTGCATTATTATTATTATTATTATTATTATTATTATTATTATTATTATTTGCTAAGCTACAACCCTAGTTGGAAAAGTAGAATGCTATAAGCCCGGGGGCCCCAACAGGAAAAATAGCCCAGTGAAGAAAGGAAACAAGGAAAAATTAAATATTTTAAGAACAGTTACAACATTAAAATAAAAATTTCCTATATAAACTATAAAAACTTTAACGAAACAAGAGGAAGAGAAATAAGATAGAATAGTGTGCCCGAGTGTACCCCCAAGAGAGAGAACTCTAACCCAAGACAGTGGAAGACCATAGTACAGAGGGTATGGCACTACCCAAGACTTGCAATAAACTAATGCTTTACTAGTTTCATTTGCTTTTACTCACTTCTATATAAATAAATGTTCCTTACGGTTCCAGAACCTAAGCTATTGCCCGATTAGAAACCCATTATTAGATCAATATTTATAGCTTGTTATGTGTTTAACCATTAT
>NC_090735.1:120790857-120793357 GCF_036898095.1 Palaemon carinicauda | reverse complement strand
ATAACAGCGTCATAAAGAATTCGTGACTTGAATGATGTATAGAATTTATGCCATTTGAAAAACACAACATTTTCTCAAGACTGATCTCAAGGGTGGGTGGGAGGAGAAGGTGGAAAGGAAGACTTCATCCCATAAAGTGGAATTATGTACGAAATAATTCATCAATTATGCAGGATCACAGTTAAGATGTAGATGGTATTGCGGATAGAACAAACTTAGAGAGAATATTATCTAAGAACTGGAAGGTTATTAACGTGGTCTGGACTTATCCCCCCTTTTAGGAAATCGTAGTGTATCAATACTGTCTCTGGGTCGCGTCTGCTAAATTCGTCAATCCTTAGTGGAGCAAATATCAGAAAATGTTCATAAGAATCCTTCATTTCTGGAAACAAGCACTAGAATTGGCACACAGTCCTTGGGAACTGCTCTTTTGATAAGACCCGCTACCCACGTAAAATTCAAGATGGCAGTCATTTTTCAAGATGCATGATATCGAATATACAGAAATATTGCATTTTGCAATCAAATTGCAAGGACCAGTCCTATTTGAACTATCTTGGTGTCAAATCATACATTTTTCACTATGTAGAATCCAAATTTGGAACATTGCACTTACTGACTTCCTTGTATCAACAGCGCTGATGTCAATGCAGAATCAAGGCATACTGAATGGTCCTGCTATTGTGAAAAAGCATTGATTTCAGTATCAGCAGGATCATTATTTAGCATACCAAAATAATTAGTTTAGCGTCCGAAATTCTGTCTAAGAAGCCCCACATTAGTTTGTTACTGTAGACTACATGTAGTTTCACATAGATATTTAGTTGGAAATCAGTGCCTGAATTGGCAGGGTGTGCCAGAACAGGAGAGACACGCCAAGGATAACGGGGCTTTACATTGCTTTGCAGGCATCTACCTGGATGGTGTACAGTTCACGTAGGGTATAAATGATTCTGGATGAATGATCACAATAGGTGTTCACCAAATACAGATAATTATCATGCTGTGATAACTTAAATACCATTCATCAAGATGTCAAACACAGACCCAGGATCATCTACATTCCGGACTGACTGGAGAAAGCGTTGTTATTGCCAGAAGAAGAACGAAGAGATAAAGTCACCACATACATAACAACCACAAAAACATGAAGGCCACTGTATAATTTTGATAAATATTCCCCTCTGTCACACAATCAATGACATGCCTTTTGTTCTTGATTCAGGTAAACATGATGGTGGTGGTAGCATTGAAAAAACTCCAATGAGGAACAAGGCGTAGGATCAAGAAAGATATTGCTTCATATTCAACAACATGAAACTGGTAAGAACCACATTAAGAAAAACAGACTGTGCCAAGCCAACAGAATGCCAGACCATGCTATGTAAAAACAAACATCCTTGAAAGCAAAATGTGTTTCATATGGTATAATGAAGACCCCCCCTTGATTTTGAATGGCCAAAATTCCTTACAAGACTCAGTGTGAGTCAGCGGTGGAGATGCTCTTGCACAGGAAATTAAATGCCTTTTTGCACGGTTGACAGACCTGTACAATTGAGATAGGACATACCTCAGAGCTCACAAGAAACTGGAGCTGGATCTTGCAACCGTAAAGGATGCCCACCCACAGGCATTCTCTGAGCTAGCCCCATATATACCAGAGACCATCAGATCTGGTCAGGGTCTTGCAGTCTTCTGGCTTGCATACATAGTTCACCTGTATGCCCAGCGCCCAGAATAGTTGGGTATTAATACTAATGCTCTCAACTTAATGAAAAAGTGTTGTCAGAAATATCTGAGTTAGAAGCTCATAAGCAGGGAGGATTAAGTTTTTCTGCTTTTCCAGAAAGATGTGGCCTTACTCTTGTTAGAAGTAGCTGACTTTTATAGTGAAGATATTATCCTTGGCAAAGCAGATAGCACCTTGCAAAAACATATACTAGACCGAATTTCAGATTTTGTGGAACCTTCCAAGTGGGGTGCACTGAGCAGGCCATTCCACCTAATCTTATTCAGTTAGTGGCTATGCTTGCACATGGAACATACAGAAAATGTCAACTGAGGTTTTGTGCATCAAAGACAAATGTAGCAATTGCTTAGCTGTTTCAGTACAACTGTTAAGCAAAGTACAAAGAAGGAGCACTAAATGAGACACTCCAAAGACAGAGAGACCTCATTCCCTATTTACATGGGGCTGTCCATCTACACAAAGACGCATTTCATACGCCAAGGGTACTAGAGATATCTGCATAGCTGAGAGATTGAAGTCAGAAAGTATGTGGAGGAGGGGGTGGTCTATTTACCAGTTCTGCAAATAGGGTTGCTCACCACATCAGTCATAGACAACATAGACCACAATCTGACTACAACGACAGTGACCACTTCTTTCCGGGAAACCAATATCTCTGCTTTCCAGTACCTAACCAAAGAAGACAAAGATGAAGAGTGTGGACAGCTGAAGTTCAAAGAGCAGAAATTTAAGATGGCTCCCGAACTTTCA
>NC_090735.1:120768357-120783357 GCF_036898095.1 Palaemon carinicauda | reverse complement strand
AGGAATTTTCATGTCAGAACTTGAGGTCATCTCATTGTTTTCGTCCCTCCTCCTTGCAGCACCTTGTAAGGCAACTCAATCTCATGAGAGAGAGAGAGAGAGAGAGAGAGAGAGAGAGAGAGAGAGAGAGAGAGAGAGAGAGAGAGCATTGCCAATGTTCATATCTCATAAGCCATACCTACTCTGGAGATAGACTTGTGCAAGTCTCCTTTTCTTGCTTATCTGATACTGAGGCCTACGTACAAAACAATTTTGCACCTAAGGCTTATTACGGGTCTGCCATTATACAAGTCTCTAGCCATAAAAACTGTAACTTGATAAAAATCACATAATGGAGCACTAGGAAAGTAAAACACGAAGACTGCAATGTTAAGAATATGAGAAGCGCCTTTCGCATTGGGCTGAAGATGGATGTCTTATTTTGAGTTATTTGAATAGAGTGTTCCTGTTTATCTTTTGCATACATTTCAATCTACAATGCTCTCCAAGGAGAGAGCCATTAGTATCCCAGGCGCTATCTTGCAGTACGGCTTGAATGGATTATTCAAATGCAGGGAGGTAACTTAATTTTTTTAAACAAAACAACTGACTATTGCTCTTTTATAAAATTGAATAATTTCTCAATATAATTTACAATTCTTTGCATAAACTGGCCATAGCTCATACCACCATATAGAGAGATAAAATTCTAATGATAAGTTCTACCAAAATAGATGAAATAGACTAAACAGTACGTAAGTAACAATGGCCTTTCTGATTACTACACAACTTTACAAAAAAATTTATACACATTTTTGAATATTCTTGCAATAAAATAAACATTGAATACATACATATATATATATATATATATATATATATATATATATATATATATATATAAACACGCGCACACACATACACATTAATATATATATATATATATATATATATATATATAATATATATATATATATATTTGTATAAGTACATATATATGTACAAATATATATGTATATATATATATATATATGTGTGTGTGTGTGTGTGTGTGTGTGCGCGTGTATGTATGTGCACTGATAAATATAATGTATATACATATATATACATATATATATATGTATATATATGTATATATATATATATATATATATATATATATATATATTATATATATATATCTATATTTATACATACATATAAATATATATATATATATATATATATATATATATATGTATACACACATACATACATACACAGAAAATCAACATCATGTACCTCAAGAAATCAACGTTATTCGAGGTGCTTGATCTCATATCCTGTGAAAGAACCTCTCGCCGCGCCTCATCCCCTCCACAACAGACCACTAAAGCTGGACATCACTGCGATTATTGTTTACAAAACGAGGACGTTTGCAATTAAGGATGATTCATGCACACACAAAAGCATTCTTGCTGGGTTCCCCACGAACAAAATAATAACTCTTATCAATATACTTTGCTTTTTGATAATTTACCTTTCTCCCTCTTTAAGTGGACATTCAGGCAACTCCCCCCCCTCTCTCTCTCTCTCTCTCTCTCTCTCTCTCTCTCTCTCTCTCTCTCTCTCTCTCTCTCTCTACAACCCATCTGTTAAGTCTCTTAACAATCCAAGTATGGCTAGAGGCTCAAGAATAAATCAAGGTCAAGTCAAAGTGGATCATATAATATTCACGACCTTCAATAAAGCTTTAGGTTACATAAAAGTATGGGCATAAAAGAACAGAAAACAAATTCCATTAAGGTAGGAATGTTACACGCTAATAACCGCATATCTGATTGCATATGTGGATACTAAGTACATAACATAATTAGAAGTGGGAGGGAGCGAGTGGATGACTGACCTCAGTGCTTCCATGGCTATGAAAATCTAGATTCGTAGGGCACGCTTTAATTGTCCCCCATTTACTTCAGGTAGCAAAGAAAAGGGGATGTAAGGGGAAAAGTGAAAAAAAAAACATCATAAATCAATTGGAAATAGAAAATGACAAAACCCCCGAGCCAAAATAAGAAGACCGAATTTTATTCAGCCTGTGAGAATAAATAGAGACTTGAAACTAAACGTTTTCGGTTATATAAATGCACTCAAGGACGCTTCAAAGTTATATAAAAACACTCACGAAAGTTTCAAAGTTATATAAATGCACTCAAGAACGTTTCAAAGTTATATAAATGCACTCGAAGAACGTTTCAAAGTTATATAAATGCACCCAAGAACGTTTCAAAGTTATATAAATGCACTCGAAGAACGTTTCAAAGTTATATAAATGCACTCAAGAACGTTTCAAAGTTATATAAATGCACTCAAGAACGTTTCAAAGTTATATAAATGCACCCAAGAACGTTTCAAAGTTATATAAATGCACTCAAGAACGTAAAGCGGGATATTAAAAAAGAGCAAATAGTACTGTAGTTCAACGTTAAGATATGGTATCGATATTCAATGGCTCTTTGCACTTATTCCAAGTTACCACAAAGTCAAGGCTATAAGCTGGAGAGGCCGCTTTGCATTCCGTTGAAACTAAGGCCAAAGATGGTCTTCATTCACTATCCGGCCTTTTACAAAGAAGGAATTCAACACTTGTCTCTCTCTCTGGAGTCAAGTGTCTGATTCGATTTTCAACTTGACTCAACTCCTCCTTTCTCCAAGTTACTGGCACCCTTACACCCTACCCCTCCCCGTCCCTCATACCCTCACGTACTCCCACCCATTCCTCGGGATGGCACCTGCCTCTTAGCCCATCCACCTGTGCCACATCCGGGACATCTCTGTCTGGTGGCACTTGAGGTCCTGGCCAAGGCGATGATCCTCAGTCAGACGGACCGATAAACTAGATTATTTATAACCCTGATTTAAAATACCCAGCTGAGTTTGCCTCTGGTGACAACTAGTATCTGATAAATTTAAAGATTCAAGTCTGTCAAGGTTATTTACGAGCTAAAGAAGTGTGGACGAAGATTTATTTTTTCTTGATATGAAGAATTGCAATGACAAGCGTATATCACACGGTCCGCCGTATATTACCCCAATTTTAACGCCCATTTTCTAGAAGTTTAGTTTTTATTCATTTACATGAAAATCCACCGTACAAACTTTATAAGGCTTCACTATTTCACCAAAGATCTTCAGTACTTTACCTCTCTAGTTGATGTTTGCCTCATTTTGTAGACGCTATGGCATTTGGAAGTATACACCAGAAACGAATCTAACTTAAGAATTCTGTCTAACTAAAATGTGGGAATTTACATTACATAATTTTAACAGGGAGTTTTCTCAACGCATTTACCTAAAATATAACAGGAATTATTCTCTATCGTTTCTCATGACATTTAATATCCTCATCACTTCTTAAACTCTCTCCTGATGAACTGGCGTTTCTTTTAAATTGAGGAAATTCTGGTTACAATTTGCTTTCTAATACAAAGGAAATAAAAGTTAAGACTTCCTAAGCAAGATCCTTTTCAAGGAGTTTTAAACGCCAAACGAATCATTTAGTTAGCACCACTAAACCATCTATAATTCACCAGTAGCTTACCAATTATCCGTATTCCACATATGAGCAAATTCTCGACCAGAAAAATACGGTTCACAGCAAAACATGCTCTGCATTCCCGGCTCGTTATTCCCATGGGCTTCCGATCGGTCCTGGTTAATTATTGACTATATTTTAATATGGTATAAGCCGGAGATGAAATGCAGTTTATTCAGTTTGGTTATTATGCCGACATGTCAAAAATGGAAGGGAGCAGTGGTAGATATTGGTTGAAAATATATTCTATGACAATATAGGTCAAAAGATCAATGTGTTGATGCCGTCTGCACAGTTTGACATTAAAAAAAAAAATTTCCTTTACACCGAATACAACGACACAGACGAAAGACAATATTTTTTTTCTCACTCACGCACAAAGACACTCATATACACATACAACAACCCCCTTCACACTAATTAAAAATCTTGTCACAATGAATTACGACTTATATTTTTAGTTTTGCGATCTAAGGAACAAAAACTGGCATTTATAAACGCCCTTTTTTCGAATAACAGATTTGTGTGACATTTCATATTAAAAGAAGAGCCCTCTGTAGAAAGTCTTCTTTTGCCAATAAAACTCATCAGGGAATAAGTTTATTATTTGCTATTTTTCATAATATATTTAAAAGTAAATCTTTCAACACCTTAATTCCTTACGAACAAATTATGCTACATACAAATATTGGGAAATTAAGGCATACCACAAATATGCTGTCGCCTTCAAGTTCAGTCTAATGAAATGTTATAAAGTTTGTATTTACCTATTGCAGGTCTAATTTTGTAAATTATTTCATATCAATTACCTGTAACTTCAACATCAAACCTTTATTGCTTCAGATTTTTAAACTTCATTATATACGATTTTCAGTTAATATTAGATTACCAAAAATATTCTACTGATTATTTACCAGTTGTACAGAAAAAAAAATCTGTAATCTTGACCCTCTCAGATTAAACTTGGTTAACAAAACTATTAGCAAATTAACATAAAGGAGAGAGAGAGAGAGAGAGAGAGAGAGAGAGAGAGAGAGAGAGAGAGAGAGAGAGAGAGAGAGAGAGAGAGTGTGTGTGTGTGTCACCTGACGAACAATCTTAAAAATTTGATGCATTTCTGATAGAGATAAACTGACAAAAAGACTGTCTGATTATGAAAAAAAGTAATTCTAGCGACTCGGTATTTCAATGAGATTAACGAGATTTTCACGAGGTAATGTCTTTAGCCAAAAAAAAAAAAAAAAAAAAACAAATACATTTTACAAAGTATTCATAACTTTACTGTAATGTGGGCTATTCAATTTCAAACTTGACTTTATATCTTTACTGTAATGTGGGCTATTTAATTTCAAACTTGATTTTATTCAAAATATATTCGAAAACCTCTTACCGAACGATAAATTTTCTAAAAGGAAGACATTAATCAAAACTAGATTTGAATCGAAACCACCGCATCGAGACTTTTTGAACAGAATTGCTTCAAATCTTCAAATCATTGGTTTAAGAAACCCCATGGTTTTTTATTGTCCGGAATTAAATCAAGATAAAAATGTTTTAGGGATTTCTAAATAGCATACCCTAACATGAATAATAACTATTAGTAATACCGAGGAATTCATGAATTTCAATACGACTTATTATGAACAAAAATACTAATAGGTGTACTCAGAATGATATTAGTAAAAAGAAACACTAATAATACTAAAATTATTATCATATTAATAAGAATATTAATCATAATAAAAATGAAAATAACAATAACAATATTATATTCAGTGGGCTATAAATGGTAGCATTTCTTGTTGTTGTACAGGCTATATCTATATTTATATCTATCTATATAAATTCGAGCCAGTCTTGTCGACGAGGACCAACATTGGATTCTAAAACTTCAAAACTTTTAACTCGCTATTACCGTCTAATAGACCCAACAACGCCCTAATAAAGACCCTAAAAGGAAAATAATTAAACTAAAAGTTTCAAAATAACGACAAGACATTTGGCTTTCATCTTATGGAGATGTAAATTGATAATGAAGCAGCGTGATCCAAACTTGGTTGGTCATTTGGGCTTAAATCTACTTAAGAAATGGGTTATTTTGAGCGAATGAGATAATATCTTAGAAGAACGTGATATCTTACTAGAAGAAATTGATTTGAAATTCCATAAAGGAATTAAATTACTAGTTCTAAGAAATAAATATCATTCTATGCTCTGTAATTAAACTCCATCCTAAATTATTTTAGCTTATATATATATATATATATATATATATATATATATATATATATATATATATATATATATAGATAGATAGATAGATAGGTAGATATAGATATATATATATATACATATATATACACATATATATATACATATATATACATATACATATATAGATATATACATACATATATATATACACATATATACATATATACATACATATATATATATATATATATATATATATACATATACATACATATACATATATAGATATATAAATACATACATACATATAAATATGCATATATATTTATATATATACATACATACATACATATAAATATGCATATATATTTATATATATATATACATACATACATATATATAAATATATATATATATATATATATATATATATATATATATATATATATATATATATATATATATATATATATGTGTGTGTGTGTGTGTGTGTGTGTGTGTGTACTGTATATACTCATTCTAAAAAAAACTATGAAATTAAAATAAAAAATAAAAAAAAATCCGACTCTAATACGAACTAAAAAAATACAAGAGCAAATAAATCAAACTTACTCATATAATCTTTTACATATTCCAAGAAAAGAACAACCATCACCAAAACACAAAATAAGCAAACAAAGATGCAAAGCGAACGCAGAGACATCCAGACATCTCGATTCCATCGAGCGAGAGACGTAATGCTCATAACAGGAAAGTCATAAAGGCATGATGAGAGGTTCGTTTCTGGAAAGATAAGTCCCTCTGCATCATGAACTCTCTCCTTACCTGCCCTCCAATCCCCCCCAATCAGGCAGTGACCAAGCGTTCCATCTCACCTGCGAAGACAAAGGAAACGAACATTAGTCTTGCGCGTGTTTGCATAGGGTCAGGCAATATCTCGGACCATTCCCTTTTCGGGAGTAATCGGAGTGGCCGAGCATCTGTGCGTGATTGCATTTTGGCTGGGCAGTCGCTGACTTTGGGTTTGTTGGCATTTTTTCTTTTATATGACAGTGTAATAGAAGCAAATTATATATATATATATATATATATATATATATATATACATATATATATGTGTGTGTGTGTGTAAATATGCGTGTGTGCGTATGTTTACATATAGGTGTCGTATGTATAAATACATACATATTATATACATTTATATGTGTATATATATATATATATATATATATATATGTGTGTGTGTGCGTATTTATACATAATATACCTATATATAAACATACACACACACATATATATACATATATATATATATATATATATATATATATATATAATTATATATATATATATATATATACATATATATATATATATATATATATATATATATATATACATACATATAAACAGTAAAACAAGAAATTTTATGGCCTACTCGCACCTGCTGGATTTACCCGTGATGTTTTATAACATTACCATAAAATTTAAAGACTTCAGATCTCCTGCTTTTAACGCGATATATCTTGTGTGACACTGCAATAAGTCAACTTTATTCGAACATTCATGTAAGCCCACACACATTTGAGAGAGAGAGAGAGAGAGAGAGAGAGAGAGAGAGAGAGAGAGAGAGAGAGAGAGAGAGAGATGCAATCCAAAAACAGGTCTTGGCTAGTGCCAAAGCCCTGTATTATTATTATTATTATTATTATTATTATTATTATTATTATTATTATTATTATTTGCTAAGCTACAACCCTAGTTGGAAAACCAGGATGCAATAAGCCCAGGGGCTAACACAGGGAAAATAGCTCAGTGAGGAAAGGAAACAAAGAAATATAAAATATTTTAAGAAGAGCAACATGGCCCTACATTGTTTAAAGGTTTAAAGGCCAATCATGAATGGCAGAGGCAAGGTAAAGTGACATTGCCCTATCAAGCAGGACAATGCCTAGAGAAGGACCATGTGTACATATGATCAGCGCCCAAGCCCTCTCTCCACCCAAGGTAGGACCCAAGAGGGCTAAGCGATGACCGCTGATGACTCAACAGATAGACCTATAGTCTCCCCCGAATACCGCATCCTTAGCTCACAAGGATGGTGAGGTTGTAGCGACCAAAAGAACTAACGAGTTTGATCGGGACTCTACTCCCAGTTTGGCGATCACCAGGCAAGGATGTTAGAGTTCTCTTGATTCAGGGTCCACTCAGACACACTCTTCTATCTTTTTTCTCATTTTCATTTCTCAAATGGCTATTTTCCTTGTTGGAGCTCTTGTGCTTATAATATCCCGCTTTTCCACTTACGGTTGTAGCTTAGCTAGTAATAATAATAATAATAATAATAATAATAATAATAATAATAATAATACTTTTTTCAGGATTGCTACATTCAGCTAGAAAGTTGGCGAACCTCATCAGGGTGAAGGATACAAATCAGGTTAAGGCTGGATGTAATTAATACAAGTACAAGTAATACTCGAAAATTACAGGTAAAGTCAGGAGTGGGTTGCGACGCGTTTCGGAACAGCTTGCTCCGTCTTCAGGCGAGAAGTGAGGCTCTGGCTAGAACTGGGTCCTTATATATCCCGGCTCTGGTTCGTAGAGAGGGGCCTCGAATTTTGATTGGTCGAGCGGAGGTTGTAAGTTCGGGTGGCAGATGTACGACGAGCTCGGCTCGGCCTCCCAGGCTGAGAGGTAGGAAGGAATCCTGGATCCTGATTGGTCAGGACGCGCGCCGAGCCAGCCAAAAAGTCAGGCAGGCTCCTCTCTCGCTCAGTGGACTGGGCTGAGAGAGGTATCCGAGCTCCCTGATTGGCTGAGGCGCGCGCCGAGACGGGCTCAAAGTCAGTCAGCCCATTCCTACGCTCAGCAGGCTGAAATTCCGGGCCATGTTCGCCGCCAAAATCAGCATTCGGCCAAACGATTTCTCCATTTGTAGAGGTGCCAGGATCGGGGTTGTCATCATTCTGGGGGTCTTGTTCTTGGTTCCTAGCGTTGGTACGTCGACAGGATGGTAGGAGGAACATTTCTTGAGTCGTATTCAACGCTGGTTTCTCGTTCTGGATTAACAAAGCTTCCAAAATTCGTAAGCGCCTGCTGTCCGTGGCGCTGCCGATAATTTTAGTATTGGCGACGATGTCTGCCCGGCTAATTTGGGAGTTATGTCGCTGTAGAGCATGATTTCTGATAGCACCTTGCTGAACGTGGCACGAGATCCTCTTCAAAAGTTTCATGGTAGTCATACCTATGTATCTGCCGGGGCATCCTCGGACTGGGCATTGGTAAGAGTAGACTACATTTGTCTTCTTCAGAGGGTCGTTATCAGGGGGCGCTGGATTGTTCCTCATGATCAAGTTGCGGGTTTTTTCAGTCTGGTAATAGATGATGAGTTTTACTTTCTTGGTCTCATCAGTGGGTGAAACGTTGTTATTGATGATGTCTTTAATGGCCTTCTCATCCCGCTGATATTCGGCGTGCATGAGGCCTTTGTAGTAAAGTTTGATGTCTCTAGATCCGTTGGTGGAGGTGTCGGACCTATCTGTAGTTCTGTCGGACCCCTGGCTGGCGCTGTCGGACCCTTCCACCAAAGGAGACCCATACCACTTGTCTATAACTGTCCTCACTTCACGCTGGACTTGCTTGTTGCTGTAGCCGTTGTTGATGAGGACCTGTGCGACCCTTTCTATCTCCTTGTGGGTGTCAGTCCATGTCGAGCAGTGAGACAAGGCCCTACGTACAAAGGCCTTGATGGTCGAGGCCCTGTAGCGGGCAGGACATTCACTTTCGCCATTTAGACACATGCCGAGATTTGTGGGCTTGGTGTAGACAGTGGTCTGGAATCCCTCGTTGGTGGAAGAAATCAAGACGTCCAGGAACGGGAGGCTATTGTCAACGTTGTTCTCAAGGGTGAAGTGGAGGACGCTGTTGTCCTCAAAGGTCCTCCTTAACTTTTCGATGGCTTCGGTGGAAGTAGCTTTGATGAAAGTGTCGTCAATATAACGGAAGTAAACGAGGGGGCACTCGAGTTGGGAGAATACCCTCTCCTCTACTACTCCCATGTAGAAGTTAGCAAAGAGTACGCCCAAGGGCGAGCCCATCGCCCCACCATCCTTTTGTAAGTACAAGTGCCCACGATGAGTAGTAAAGGGGGCCCTTTTAGTGCAAATGGTAAGGAGGGTCCGAAGGGCTTGCTCTGGGATATTCAATTCAGGAGTCGTCTCGTACCTGTAGACTCTATCTATGGTGAAAATTTCGTCAAAATTCCTCGAGTAATTTCGACGTTATTTTTAAAATGACGAAAAATGCAATTCTGGATCTAAAATCCGGATCCAGATCATCTCCAAAATCTAATTGGGTCGTCTATGACATATCTATCTGTGGTGAAACTTTCGTCAAAATCCGTCGAGTATTTTTCATGCAATCCTGTCCACAGACACACAAACAAATAAATAAACCGACTCGATCGCATAACCTCTTAAAGGAAACAGAAATAATAATAATAATAATAATAATAATAATAATAATAATAATAATAATAATAATAATAATAATAACTATTATCAATATCTTCAATATTATCATGATTATAATATTCATTACTGTTTTTACTATTATAATTCTTATCCTTTTTGGTAAGGGTTTGTGTTTATTCTAAAGAAAAATTATGATCAAACTTTTGCACCCAAAACTTGCTTTCTTATAAAACCCTTTGTTAACATCAGTGCAAAATATACAACTAAATTTATGAACGGGGTCACAAACTCTTCCACCGGGACACAGGTCCAGGTCGCTCCCAAACAGGACATACTTCACTTGAGGAGAATATTACGACTTTGACCTTTGTGTGCATGAACTGTGAGAACGAAAATTCCTTCTATTTTGCAGAGCTATTGATAAAATCTAATATGAGGACGTCATCTTGCTGCACACACGCCTCATTACGTTTACGTTTTGAGTTGGAATATTTGAAATATATTTTTATTCTGGAATCTTCTCTGTGGTGCTTTAGCTGAGGATGTTTTGATTTTATCTTTTAAACAAGATTTATAACGAGTATAAAGATTAAATGGGTACAAATGTCTTACCAAGAGAAAACATTATACATTTTGTATTCAATAATCACATAAATATCTAAATAACTGTAAAGCAAATGCTAATCAGACATATTTCTCCCATTTTGGTCAGTCATTCAAGGTCAAATTTTATAAAAAATAACTTAGTGGATTTTTGTTTTACAAAACAGTACACCATTCATGCCTCCTTCAGTAAACACGTCAAGCTCAGCCAAAATATCCTCGCAAGGAATTTCGGCAAAATTTAAAAGTGTGCAACGGAAGTCAAGTTTACATAAACCTAGATTTCAGGGCCGTGCTGCATACAATTCATTCCTATGTAATGATATAAAAAATATCAAATAGATAAGACATCAATGGCCCAATAATATTCAGAATAAAATTATCATTTAAACCAAGCATTTCACATAAAATGAAGCTTCGCCAACAAGATAAAAATCTGCCAAAAATATTTCTACAAAATTAGAATGGAACAGAAAATTACGTAACGGATTAAATTTCCGTGATATAGCAACATTAACACGAAATCACCATAATAAAGATTCACACAAATCAAGACATCGCCTGACCACCCAAGGGAAAATATGTCTCTACTAAATTCGTAAATGTTTTACCCTCTTAAACATTTTTTTTCCTCGTCCCCTACAAGAAATTATCAACTAAACAGACTTGAGAAAGCCTTGACCTTCCTCCCCTCACTACCATAAAGCTACAATAAAGCGTGTTCCCGAATCATTCGTTCCTTTATACCGCTTTATCTTGAAACTGTATGTCATCTTCATTTTAGTGCCTCATTTTCATACGTTTGAGATTCATAAATTCAGGGTTTATCTCTCTCCGTGTGGTCTCTTGCATCCCCCTTTTCATTTGCTTCGTCCCCATTCCCATTCATTTCCATTACGCACAGTACCTCTTAATTTATCTTTATCACCGTAACCGTCTCCTCGTTTCGATATTCTCAATCACATTCAGTCGGGGAAAAGGAGCTTAAACAAACGCAAAATACTAGAGACCCTTTTACACGTCTTGGACACAACGCATATTCATGAAAGAGGTGTACTTTTGATATCGAAGTGCTAGCAGGAAAGATGGTCATCAAGGGTATATTCACAGGGCTGGGTGGTAAAGGGGATCTTTACATGAGAGTTCACATCCCCTCTTGTCTTTATAGCGAGCATAAGTGGTCTTTTAAAATACCTCCACTGTCACTCTGGACTCATCAGAAATCCACGTGAGGTCGCGTTGCAAAGCCGATTCTCAGACGAATGTCGAGGCCTCTTCAAAACTCAAGTTCGTTCGCTTCGGGGACCTATAACGAGCATAGGGGGCTCCTGGCGAGGAATTTCCATCTACATATAGTATTTTTTAGGGACTGCGCGTCTGTGACAGACTTGTTAATTATCTTATTCCTACTTGGGATTTATGGAGTCATCAATTATGTTTAAAAGATGAAAGATCTTTCAGAGCGATAGGCCTAATCAAATTTCTTACAAAAAAAGAGAGAGATTTAAAGGTACTGTTACTTTTTTCTTTTACTTTTTAATTAATTTGATTTTACTTTTCTCCTATGTACTTCAAACTTTATTCTTCCTCATCTCCTTCTTAAAACCTTGGAACGTCAACAAATAATTTCTTTAATTTCCATTTACCGTGAATTAGCTTCAACCTTATCTTGCTAACTATAATTTGAAACCATTAAAAAACTTCTACAGAAGCATCTAATTAACAGAACAACATTATACACATATCTATAAAATCCATCTCTACCCCGAGCACACTCAACTTTGTCAGGCTATTATGTAACTGCTGTTATAACTACTCGGGCTATTTATCAGCTAGACCCTTTTTGTGTGTGTGTGTGTGTGTGTGTCTTTCTACTCCCATTTCAATTCGTGATCAATGACCTTTTAAATACAATTCCATATTTTTTGTGACTAATTTTCATTTATTCTTCCTTATTCTATAATTAGCAGACATGCCATCTCTACTACTACTACTACTACTACTACTACTACTACTACTACTACTACTATTATTATTATTATTATTATTATTATTATTATTATTATTATTATCAGTTATGATACAACCCTAGTTGGAAAAGCAGGATGCTATAAGGCCAAGGGCTCCAACTGGAAAAATAGCCCAGTGAGGAAAGGAAATAAACTACATGAGAAGTAATCAACAATTAAAATAAAATATTCTAAGAACAGTTACAGCATTGAAATAAATCTTTCATGTAAGAACTATTAAAACTTCAGAAAACAAGAAGAAATAACTTAAAATAATGTGCCCGAGTGTACACTCAAGCAAGAGAACTCTACCCCAAGACAGTGGAAGACCATGGTACAGAGGCTATGGCTCTACCCAAGACTAAAGAACAATGGTCTGATTTTGGAGTTTCCTTCTCCTAGAAAAGCTGCTTACCATACCTAAAGAATCTCTTCTATCCTTACCAAAAGGAAATCAGCCTTTGACCTTTTACATTGCAGTAGTTAACCCCTTGAGCGAAGAAGAAGTGTTTGGTAGTCTCAGTGTTGTAAGGTGTATGAGGACAGAGGAGAATATATAAAGACTAAGCCAGACTATTCGGTGTATGTGTAGGCAAACGAAAATGAGCCATAACCACAGAGAAGGATCCAATGTAGTACTGGCTGGCCAGTCAAAGGACCCTGGGACTCCTGTTAAATAATGCAACTGAAAACCAAATTCACTATAATTAGCTATCAACTCTGGTGCCAAAATAAAAGAAAAACACAATTTCAAACACTGTCCCATCAGTACCCTTGTATGAAATACATGACATAGTCATAAAAGCTGAATTATACTGAACATCTCAAATGTCAAATGATACAAAAATTCATATACAGCAAAAAGTTATATTCTAAGCCGAAAATATTAATGTTGCATTCTGGAAATTACCTATTGTTACACCAGAAAAATATCAAACATATGATGTTTAAAAAGATATGGTCACTTTTTTATGTAACTACGAAATTAACCCATGTTTTTTACACATATACTGTATAAAATAATCACAGTCACTATATATCTATTTTCCTGTAACTTTACCATGATGCCCTAAGTATCTAATATCAATAAAGCAGAATTTTTAGATACTGAAGTACCAAAGAATCTTTTGCAACTCTATATACTACTTTCTCCTAGAGTACTCAAGCATTTTCAAGTTCCTGCAACCAATTTTCTCCTCGTGTTCCCAATCCGCCCCATTCATAATGATGGAGAACTGCAAACGATAAGTATTTCCGCAATCGAGAAAAGACCTAAAGTGCTTTTCCCAAACACCTGCTTTGAAAAAGAAAATAAAAAGAAAAAAAATTGAAACTAGATCTTATATTTTTGAAATATTTTTTAACCTAATAAGTCCCATACTTTATTATGCAAAGCTAGATTCATTCCCCCCTTGCGTAAACAAGTTATATATCATAAACAGAGTGAGAAGGATTTGAAGACGGAAAAACAAACAAATTCGACGAGATGCTCATCTCAAAATCCGCCCCATTGATAAGTAGAAGATAGAGGTGAGAAAGATAATGGAAAAAAAATCATATACTGATAAATAAGGAGAAAATATGAACTAAATGGACATGAAGAATATGTCATCAAAATAATGTGCAATAATATTTCTGGTAAATTATGTAATTAAGAAAAAGGCGAAAAAGTAGTGAACAAATTTGCGGATATTGTATAAATAACGACTTTATTATATGAACACACAAAATTTGTTTAGCTTAAATACAGCATTTATATATATATATATATATATACACATATATATATATATATATATATATATATAGGTATATATATAATATATATATATATATATATATATAAAATATTTATATATAATTATATATATATATATATATATATATAAATATTTATATATAATTATATATATATATATATATATATATATATATATATATATATATATATATATATAGGTATATATAAATATAATATAAATATATATATATATATAAATATATATATATATATATATATATATAAATATTCATATATAATTATAATATATATATATATATATATATATATATATATATATATATATATATATATATATATATATATATGTGTATATGTATATACGAGATATATTAAATAAATACATGA
>NC_090735.1:120755857-120758357 GCF_036898095.1 Palaemon carinicauda | reverse complement strand
GAGAGAGAGAGAGAGGAGAGAGAGAGTTGAATTATAAATGAATTTTTTGGTTCCTAACCAACAAAAAACATCAACAATATTACAATATATTGTTATTATAATTATCATTGTTATTACTCGCAAGAATAAAACATTCTTTTTCAAATCACCCATATTATTTATTATTATTAGTAAAAACTGCAGAAACCTAAATAAAGTGAAATAATTTATCCCAATTCTCACCAACGATGACTCAACGCGGTATACGTCCACAAGAGAACAAAAGAAGAAAAAGCAATAAAACTGGACAAATAAAAACTCTCGCAAACGAAAGACCAGAGAACCATGAGGGCGAGAAAGGCAATGCCTTCATTAGCAACACGGTGTCATCTTTTGTTTGGGCGTAGATCTGCGTAGAGTGAGGGGCAGACCCTCTGTTGTCAACAATGAAGTTCCGACCGCACTTCCAGCCGGTAACCGCAGCTGACCGCAATGCCTACAGCCTGTTGGTCCCGCCCTCACAACCTGGTCCCACACGACATATGCTACGCATGAATTCTTTTTGATCTACTACATAAGTAGAATTGTTTTTATATTTTACTTTTAAAATGTAAGACAATCAAGTATTTCAAAAATTAATGAAATCATTCTAATAAAAAAAAATACTACAGTATAGTGAAATATGTAACATGAATTTATTTTTTAACCTTTGATATATATATATATATATATATATATATATATATATATATATATATATATATATATATATATATATATATATATGTACACTTACAAATATATCCTCTTCATAAGTTCAAGTAATTGCTTAGAAGATCTGATTCCCAAAGTTATCATTTAAAACCATTTCCTCTCACAGAACCTTTCGTGACAAATTACTTTTGTTCTATGGAAATTTTCACGTAGGTGAGAAATTTGAATCGTTCGGCCCTTGCAGCTATTTCAAGCTTTAATATAATTTATAAAAAGCTTATAAAATGATTATGTCTTACTTTGGAATCAACCACAAACTCAAGCATCGGGTTTCACAGCTTCACAAAGCTTTTAGCGAATAAGGTTCAATTATTGTGATTAAGTGTGAAAATTATTATTAGTAGTAGCGATAGTAAGGAAATGTCTTGGTAACTCTTCTAGATCTTTGCCCAGACAGCATCTGTAAGTTTAAAACGCTTCCAGAAGCCTAAAATCACTTCCAGATCTTTGCTCAGACAGCATTTATAACGTGTAAAATGCTTCGAGAAGACTAAAATCCCATTGAACAAAATAAAAATAGCGGTATCAGATTGAATGAAAGTTTTAGCTCATGTTAAAATAGGACATAAGAGACATTTTTCATCGTACCTCATATGAGGAAAACGATTGATATACCTGACCAACTTTAGTGTCCACATCATCAAACATTATTTCGTGAAGGTTATTACATAGTTCTTATAGTATAAATAGTTAATAAAGAAAAGAGGGATCGAGGATGAATAAGACTAATAAAGTTTATATCCGCTTAAAATATCAATCTACTGAAGAGCATAATACACATTAGATATCAATATACTAAATCAATATGGAAGTTGAGTAATTAGAGCTTAATATACAGCTGAAAGTGGAACAATTAGTTGCTTTGGAAGAACATAATCACTACCATTATTGGACTGATATTGAGGTGAATCCTCAATAGATTACTGATGCCAAAGTTTAAATTCATTAATCAACTGCACCAATGCTAATCGACAGAGTGTTCAGAAGTTCTTAGATTATAGAATAGGGTAATTGAAAAACAGACAATGGTTTATACGATGTGAGAGAATCGTTCAAGCTAAATAAACACGAGAGTGGATAAAAACAAAGTTTTGACCTAAACATCATCTGTGAAGAGAAAGATAATTGAGTGTAAAGGACTCGAAGCATTGTACTTTCTGCCATCAACAAAGGATGTGATGCTAAAAATTCCCAAACTGGATGTAAGTTCTTTATACCAGATTCTGATAGACGCTATGAGAAGTAACTAAAAATAAACAACTCTAAAAATCCCTATATAAAAAAATATATTTCTATGAATCACGGTTGATTAACTTTGAATACACCAGGAAGAGAAATGAAAAGGTAGCCGACACATTATTAAATAAGCACAAAATGGCTTTGTACCTAACTTCATTTGAAACCAATCTATCCAGAAAATACTTCCTAGTTGGAAGTAACGAGAATCATCTGAGAAATAACTGGCAGCAGTGTAGGCAGTTTATTAATAAAATCTTTAGAAAGCTTTTAGATATAAGCCGACCAAATACCTGTCAAGAAATATAAAACATCGAAGAATAAAGCTATTCTTGGTGTCTAGTTCTGTAATTCCTTAGCTATACTTTTCAGAGGCAATACATTGGTTCCGGTTTCTATTCTTATTATTATTATTATTATTATTATTATTATTATTATTATTATTATTATTATTATTATTATTATTATTACCTCCGCCAAGGAAATTTTATTTTCGAGTCGGTTTATTTAT